>NW_028094426.1:8852325-8967325 GCF_014824575.4 Sturnira hondurensis | reverse complement strand
GTCCAAGGATCAAGAGATCATCCTACAGCAACATTCATGCTCTTCCTTTTCTCAGTGGGGAGAGCCCAAGATTCTCTGGGAAATGAAACAAAGTCCTGTTTTACCAAATGGGTTTTTCAAAATAGATAATATAATCCTTTGGTTTTCAAACATGACATTTGGGCTCAGGCAAAAAGAATTAAGGCACGCCTCGTCTTCATTTGTAATATTTTTGCAGCTACGTCTAGGAAATATTCAAGAAGAGTCTTTTTAATTATCTAATTCATTTAGGCTATTCATAATCCTGAAAATCCTTGTAACCCTTTCACTCCCAGACCTCATTGACAAGGGTGTCAGTTTTGATCTACTTTTCTGTTTAAGTTAGAGACCCCTGTAATCTCTTGTTTATAAGGTTTATACAATATAAGCCTCACATGAAAGGAGGGCCTAAGTATATTTAGTAAGTAGGACATCAAGACAGACAAAGATTTATTTTAAAAGGAAATCATTTTGAAATGCTGACCTAAATAATCATAGAGTCCAAGCTCATAAATTCGTGAGAAGGAAAAAATGTTGTTAATCCATTTTGCTCATTTTAAGATGTCTTACAGAACATTAAAGTATGGCAGGGGTTAATTTGTCAATTTATGGGCTACCTGCTTCCCCACTGTTTACACCTATAATAGGCTTTAAGCAATGTGACCTTTATCTTGTTCGTGACACACTACCAAAAGTAGACTTACAGTATAAAAGGTGACATCTATCATCTATACAATATCAATGCATATGACTATTTGCAGAAATCCCCAAGGAGGTTTCTGTCTCTTTTCCTTTTCCTTTTTGCTGCTACTACCTAGTGCTGACAATCTAAACATAGACACAAGGAGAAAAACCAAACAGACACCTTTCTCATGGGTAGGAACTCAGCCTCTCTGTACGCTATACAGCACTTCCTACACTGTAGTGAGCATTTACAGAGAAGTATTTAATAATTTTTGTGTATCAGTAGCATAGCAAAAACGAAGCCAATACACATTTATGTTTTTAAAGCTTCCCAGCAAAAAATTTCATTTTTACTAAATGTTCAATGGATTTTGCAACATAGTCATAAATCAGGTGAATTCTGTGTGGGTTAGTAAACATCCATTACTAAAGTTCCTGGGGGCGGGGATAGAGAAAAAGTCAAGACATGTAATCATTTAACATAGCAATAACAAATACGGTTTTCTAGAGACATGGGGGGGGGTAAGGATGAGTGCTCATTTTGTTAGTGTCTTTCACTTCACATCACCAGATGTTTCTATGGATTTTTTTTTGCCAGGCCAGTGCCTCAAGTCACTAAATCAAATGCCCTCAAGCCAATGAAAAGCATAGTACTTGACTCAAATTAATTTATTATTTGGGGGAAAATGCATAAATAAATATTACTGCAGTGAACCTTCATTACAAACAAAGATCAAATATTCTTTTCTAGTATTCAGGCAATTCTCAGTGACTTGAACACACATGGATTTCACAGTAATTTATTTTTCAAAAATATTGAGACTAAGAGAGAGTTTAGTTATCACCTTATGTAAAAACACTCTATGTGCAGAATAACTAGAGATGAACAGAGAAAGGAAATTTAGTTTTCTGAGAAAAATTTATAATCAATAGAAAAGAGCTTCAACTTTTGATTGCTAGATGATGGAGTTTTACTGAATATATTATGTGGGAAGGAATGGAGCATTTTCACAGATTGAAATGGCCATTGCTCTTTTTGTCTATTGCAGATACGCTTCTCATCTCCTTTCCTACTTTGTAAACTAAGGAATGTAGTGACAGGAAATGAAAATACTTTAAACATTCAGTTCTGTTTAAAATGTAAAAAGCGCACCCATTACAAGGCTGAAGAGAGATGAGCTTATTGTTCTCTCTCTGTTGCATCTTAGCCTGTGGTCCACTGTCCCAGAGATGAGGATATTGTGGGAGTTAAAAGAAGAAAAAAAGGAAACACTGGACATTTGAAAATGTGCAAAAAAAATATAAAAAATGTTTGAGATTAGTTTACGCAGTTAGGCTTGGCACATAATTTTAGTATACACTTGAGCACAACAAGGACCATGAATTTTTCTAAAGTTAAGCTTCAACCAGATTTAAAAATTCACCCTATTTTAAAGAAACCAGATACTGGTACATCTGTTTAAAGAAACTGTAGAGACCACTTCTTTCATAATTAACTGTTTCTATTCTGTGAAATTAATTCTAATTTAGCTTATTAATTTCAGCAATGGTATATTCTATATCAACATATAAATCATACAAAACAGAAACATAAAAACCATTTGGTAAAAGTAAAGTTTATTATATAATTGTATAATGTAGATTTATATTTAGATTTATATTCTCTATATGTACATGTGTATATAAGTACATACATGCCCACTCTATCTCTCTATTTAAGATTATGGATATAATATAAGATACATGTTAGAAGCCCAGTCAGCCTAGATGTGTGACTCTGGCCTGGGTGACTGAGGCTTCAAGTTTGGTGCAGTATTTTAAGAGTATCCGCAGAATGTGTCCCTCTCCTCTGCTCAGGCAAAACTCCACTCTTCCTTGGATCAGACAGAATAGTCCAAATAGCACGAGGCTGGGTGTTCAGACCCACCTAGAGGGCTAATTCTTAAGCATCTGCCCACCAGCCACCAGGGGGACTGAGTATCAGCTCACGATCCAACCCATTTAATAACAACAACAACAGGGTGGGGATAAGAAAATTACAGGCAAAAAGTCAACCATGAATGGGAAGAGAGACAACTTAATTTTTTGGTTTTTAGAATTCTTGAGATCTATGCTTAGTACTACATTGGAAACAACAGAAAAATAAAAAGGAATGCTAAAACTGAAGAAAGATTTTGGTGGAAAGCATTATCATCTGTCTCTCTGGGTTTTGCATTTTAGGCAAAGAAAAGACTAAAGAAACACCCTAGGACCACTCCCCACTAAGACTTGACTTGACTTACAGGAACCTCTCATTCCAGAGAAACGAGGGCGAGTTTCCTGAATGCTTGGTGTGGATTGCCTGCCCTAAATAATAACAGAGTCTACTCCAACAAGGGGACTGTGATTCAGAACAGGTTGCTTTGGACCCGAGAGAGTCCAGGATGACAAACCAGGAGCACCTTCCACACAGTAAGTGAAGTCCTTTGTATTTCCCCAGAGGGCTGGTCCCTTCTCTGCCTCTAATCAGTTTACAAGCCAAGCTAACTATGCTCTCACCCACTGTCTGTAACTGTGCTGACCGATGTGGTAACCGCTCACCACATATGCCTACTGGTCACCTGACATGTGGCTAGTACTTACCAAGTTGTGTTCTCAGTGTGACATACACACCAACTTTCAGGACTTCCCACAGGAAAGTAAAGTATTTTATGAATGATTTAAAAATATTAATTACATATTGAAATGATTATCTTTGAAATCCACTTGGTTAAAGAAAATAGGTTTTCAAAGTTAATTTCACCTTTAAAAAACTTTCCTTTTAATAGAGGGGCTGCTAGAAAAATAAAAATTAGTATGTGAATCACTATATTTTGGTTGGACAGTGCTGGTCTGAAGCCTCAGGTTTCCTTGTAGCCCTATATGTACAAGGCTTATAAACAGTTAAACAAATGGAGGCCTAGAATTTTCTAATTAAAACTCATACAAAAATCTCTCTTCCAGTGTTCCATGCCTACAGATAGGGAAAAAAAGTAAAGGGTAGAGATATTTTATTCCAACTTAAAAGTATGTATGCTAATGATGTGAATCACTAGGGTGCATGTATAATCTGAAATAGATGGCAATGTCCCACCTATTTTTCCAGTTTTAGGCTTATTCAACGTTAGCTCCTTTATAAACTTACCATTTTCTGCTCCATGAAGGCAGCAACAGGAAAATATGTGAAGAAAAATGAGCTGACATTTGGGCTGCCTAGCCCCTGTCCTGGTTCTTAGACCATTACTTAATACTGGAGTGCTTGTTTCTGCCGCACATATACTAAAATGGGTACTTAATATTGGGGTGGGGTGAGAAACTAACCCTCCCTATCCAAATCTGGTTCTTTCCTCACTAGTAAACTTCTCAGTATACCTTATAAAAGTGGGGCAAGGAGGGGTTATACTGGACAAGTGTCTGGGTTAGTGACCTGCCAGCGGGAGATTTACTTAGAATCATCTCTCTTCCCACACCTGACTCAGTTGAAAGTTGCAAACGGTGATTAAATATTATACTTTCACTGTCAACAAATAGCTATCAATTTCTCCTCGGACCCATTTTTAATTTTATTTATCTTTAGAGGGGAAGGGAAGGAGAGAGGGGGAGAAATATCAACGTATGGTTGCCTCTTGTGCATCCCCTACAGGGAACTGGCCTGCAACCCAGGCATGTGCCCTGACTGGGAATCAAACCGTGGTCCTTTGGTTTGCAGGCCCGCACTCAATCCACTGAGCTACACCAGCCAGGGCACTTGGACCCATTTTTCAAAGCCTCACGAGCAGGAGTTACTGCTCTTTACAATGAGCACTACAACCTAGTGGGAGAAGCAATTTGGGAAAAAGTAAAATGGAATGTTTTTCCTTCAACATATGATGAGGATAATACTTCTGAACAAATATGGCAATTGTTCCAACATTTCACACACTCATAAAATCTTGGTACTGAAAAGAATCTTTTGTAGCTCGAGTCAAAGAAATGTGTCAAGCGGGCTATTTATTGTGATATTTGAAAAATCAGAGTTTTCAAATTTTTAGATATGGTTAGGGAAAAGTCTAAAGTAATGGGAAGTAGAAAAAAGAAACAGTAAAACAAAAGATGACATAAATGAACTAAAACTAGAAGTGGATTTTTAAAAAATAATAAAAGTCGATATTTCACCTAATCCCTGCAGCATTCCTCTCTAATTTTAAGATTGTAATGAAGGGGAGGACACATCAGTCACAATTATGTGAGCATAAAAATCTATTTTTACAGATACTGTGGCAATTTAGTTACTATATCTCTCCCTTGATATAATTAGGGAAGTTGTTGGTAGATCAAAATAAATTAGGCACTGGTTTTAGCGATAGTACAATAAGGGCTAATTGGAATATGCTACATGTAATTTTATAATAAAAGCTTTTCAATTTTTTTAATGTCTGAATCTGTTGTATCATGAGTTTCAAAAAGCTAAAGCTCTTATTTTTACTTACTTAAAATTGTGCAGGTCTTTCAAGGTGGAAACTTTTAAAGTCTGTAATATTTTCCTAAAAATCACATTGAAGTCTTTTGATGTCTTTACAGATTCTTAGAGGCCCATAATTACCTTCTGTTTTATCTTTTTTTATACATATCTTCTAATATACTAGATATGGAGAGGTATGTATCTTATTTGAAAATATTATTTTTACCCATCTCGTAACTAATGAACTTGAAGTATTGAGATGTTTCCACAAAAAAGAAAAATAAAGAGAAGGGAAAGAAAGTATTTATAAGAAGGTATAAATGTCATTTTGTAAACAGTTATTTATGAATTAATCAGGGAGACAACTCCTCTTCGATCTCTTTCAATTAAGCCACTTAATGTTTTCACATGTCAATTTCAACATATGTCCAAGTACTACTCACCCATGTATCAGGCCCTGACCAAGACTCACTACAGCCTCTCCACTGGTGAACACGGCCCCAGTGATGCCAGTGTGATTGGCACTGCAATGCAAAACATTACTTCCGATGTGAACTGTATCTTTCCTAATCAGAAATTATGAGTAGGTGACAGTAATTGCTCAATGATTTATACAAAGTAAACAACTCATTTACCTAGAATAGGCAAGGCATCTACTTGTCTTTGAAACTAGCTGGTAAGATTTCAGACAAACATCTCTTCTGTGATTAATTAGTATGTCTTACTTCAAAGCAAAAGCACTTCTGTAGAATAGTGACAAACTAGATAGCATAACCTATTATCTACAATTTAGTTTCAAATTTTATTGAAATCTTGTACCTTTCTTCTCTGAAGAAGCAACCTAATTACAATGTTATTTTTAGGTGAATAGCAGAATTAGGGGTATCATATAATTTATTTGGTATGTTTGATTTACCAAAGGAAAAAAGTGCATAAATTGTTGCCACAGATTTCACCTTTGTTTTTAACCAAGGGTATTTTGCTACGGAGGCATCCAAGTACTCCCTAGTTCCAAATGACATTACTATAATCATCTAAGATTCTTGGAATATACCTTATTTGTTTTCTTCCTAAGAAGTATGTTCTGGAAAGCAAATTCAACATCTGATGTCTTTTACTTCCTTAGGATTTTGATGGACAATTGTTATTAAATCCTTACAAGAAAGAATTCTCAAAACTACCCTTTTAAAAAGTCATATGTAGGTTCACTATCCGTAATAGGGGCACTCAGATGTCAGTTGGCCCAGGACAAGTCTACCCATGTTCCTGTCGCCCCCTCTCATTACTAACAGTGCTTTCTTTGTCAAGTGTCCTGGCTTACACAGAAAATTATATGGCAACTCTAGTAATAGCTAAAGATTTCCTAGAATTCAAAGGTTTCAAACTTTTTATTCTTTGATTGTTTTTTTTTTTTTGGACCCAAATAGGTAGACTGAACCAAGTATCCTTTAAGGGCTTGTGTGTAATTGTACAATTCTGTGATTCTTCAGTTGAAGTGTAACTAGATGATTCAAGTAAAAGCTAATAGGGATAGTTTGAGTTTTAGTAGTCAGACTGAGTTTGTAACATTCTCTTAAAACTCAGTCAAAAGGGAAGCTCTACACCTTTTATTCAACAAGGGTTAGTATTTATATATATGTATACATATTCACATTAAATTTTGAATTTGAAAATTCTTTGAAGGATTTTCGAACTCCTTTAAAGTAGGATTTTAAAGAATTACCAAAAGAAAGCCATGAAAACAATGATTTGTAGAATTAGATGAGTTCCTTTTTGGAATAAGAAACAACAGAAGACTCAAAACAGTGCTGTGGACGGAAGAGCTATAATTCTTTGGTATTAATGTCCAAACTTGATGTTTTCCATAATAAATTAGTGTAACACTCAACGTCGCATTATGAAGGAGAAACAGTATAGTCCAATTTTTGTGTAGTAAAAATATACAACAAGAATTACAACAAAACTATCATTTGTATTTTTGTGTCTACAAACACAATACCGTCTATAAATATACATGACATTTCTGAATAGTGTTTAAAGCACTTTCCTCTGTACAATGTTATTTCCATAGGTCTGAGTTTAGGTAGAGATTGCATTTTTGGAATGTGTATGGATTTTTTTAAAAATAAAAAGATAGAGCTACTAAGAGACATTTCCTTTGTTGTACCACCTTTAGGACTTATTTGAAGTATTTCTTAGAAATTGCTATGCCATAGTGTCCGGACTTTTCACTACTCTTTAACCCTTCTGAAACTGTACGTCAAGCCCTTAATAAACAGAGACTGTATTGGGGAGTAAAAAAAAACCATCAACGTACAGCCAGCTCCTGGTTTATAAAACACACGGATGTCAGTTATCTCTGGAACCAGGCATCTATTATTAACCATGTAAAGCTGTGCTCAGTGTCAATAAAATAAATATTTTTTAAAGAAATCTAGGCAAACAACTTTGGGAAAAATCTCTTCATGGAACATGTGTTAAAATAATTTGCTCTAAAAATATTACGTTGAGGCAGAGTCTGCTAAAATATTTGATACAAATTTATCTAATTTTCTAGCAGTGAGATCATACCAAGTAGATATGAAAATAAGTGATCAAAACAGGAAATTTCAAATATGAATCTATAACTATTGAAAGTAGAGATATTTTCCAAATAACTACTATACTTTTCAAAATACTTTTGTATGTCCTTATTTCCCTATCTAGATACATTTGATGAAGAAATTATGCTTAAATCCCTTGACATTTTAATTTCTTTATTAAAATTGGGAATAAATCATTTAGTCAAAGCATAGGAAAAAACCCATATTAATTAAATATATTTCAATTTCTGTTCATACATGCCCATCACATAAACCTTATATTAATAAGGTTACTATTATGTTAAACCTTATATGCTCCTCATGTAAATATTATTAGGGTTTAGATGGAAAACATTGAATAAAACACAATTTATGATTAGCAAACAAAGTATGACATAGTAGAAGTAAAGATTTGGAACTCAGATATTTCAAATATAGAAAATTGAGGTATTGGAATCATTTAATGGCTGGTATTTCCTGGTAACCAGAGTCCCTGAAAAGACAACTTAAAAGATACTGGAACATAAGCATGTGTGTCTCTCTATGCGCTTGTATGTCCACATGTATAAATCAAGTACTAACCTACTAGTTATCTCTTTTTATTCTCAGTGTGTCAAAAGAAAAAAAAAACCTGTCAGCTGCAAAGGCGATAAGGGGGGCAGTTTAAAGAAGATACTGGAGCCTTAAGCTTCTTAATGTGCCAAGAATCAATCCCATGAAAGCAAACAACTTGAAAAGGGGTTATATGTATTTAGGAAAGCTCTCAGGCTCCTTCCCTCTCTTTGCTCCAGCCAAGCAAGCGTTCAAGTTTTCTCACCCTAATGACCCCTGAAGCAGCCCTGAGGGATTGCAAAACAAGGCTGTTACACAAGGCAGCTTGCTAATTGAGAAGTTGATCGGGGGTAGAGAAATCCTGCTTTACCACGTTAAGTGTCGAAATCAAGCATGACTAGATTGACGTCGCCAAATCACCGTCTGGAGGCCACTCCACGCCAGGAGCAGCAGGGCTTTTCACACCTGATAGGCCCTCACTCTATCTACATCAAGTCGCATTAAGAAAGGAATGTATTACGAACTGGAGCCCTTGCCCCAGAGAAGCGTTACTGCACTGCCTAATTGCTACTTCTCGGCTCCCCCAGTAACAAACGTGTCCACGTGGTGGACCTGCAGCCTACCTGTTCCCTTTGGGAAACCAGCCTCCCCCCTCGCACTCCGCAGGTTTTCGCTATTAGGAACCCAGAATGAGTTAGAGGAAGTCAGCAGGGTCAGACCTTTTGTATTACCTATCTCAATGACACTGATGTAAATTACAGAACCCTCATATGATCTCACCTTTAACAGGAAGCTAAACAACAAAACAAACAAGCAAGCAAAGTATAACCAAAGACACTGACATAGAGAACAGGCTGACAGTGACCAGAGGGGAGAGGGGAGGGAATTTCAGGGGAAATAGGGGAGGGATTTAGAGGAACATATATAAAGGATACATGGACAATAACTGAGGAGGGTGGAAATGGGAGGGAGGGGGGAGCACGGGAGTGAGATAGGATGGGAGTAATAGAAAACTGTACTTGAAAAATAATTAAATAAAAAAAATTGGAAAAAATAAATAAATTACAGAACCCTCGGGGCAGTTTGCAAACAGTGGCTCTTTAAAGCTTTTTTTTCTTGCTTTTTCTTTTTTATGACAATGCAGATTCACATGTATGATCAAGGAAAATGCCCGAAAACAGATAGTGATTTAGACACACTGTGGTGTGTGGAAGACAGGAGAGACCTGCTTTTGAACTTTGAGTCCCCAGTCACGGATTTGCAGTTCTCCAACCTAAAATCTCCTGTGACAGATGGCATAACAGATATTTCCAGCAGCCCAGACTGGTATTACTTGGTGTTTTTTCCCCTACACTCTATTTCTGACAGGTTCAAAGCACTTCATCTATGGGGTTTTGAGGGGAGGGGTGTGTAGGGAATTAGGAAGTTCCCCTCTTATTCCTACCACTTTTTATTTTATAAATCTTAGTGTTCCTATTGAGACTATGGAATTAATTCCTATCTGTCCTCTGTTAACTACAGGGCACACAGGGAAATAAACACTAGCTTGTTTCCAACTGCAAAGATTTATTTATATATTTACTGGCCATTAAAGAAATTTATAATAGAAAAATTAACTTTACCATACTTGTTAGGAGGCAGCCATTGTATAGGCGGGGAAACTGAGGCACGGAGGTAGCAGTAACTCATCGCAGATCTTACAGTTAGTTAATAACACTGATTGAAACCTGTCAGTCTCTGTTTTCCAACACCAGACTGGTGCTCATTTTGTATTGGACTTCCCACATATGACAGATAAGATGGTATGATAAATGGGTAACAAAGAGAAACAAAAATCAAACAAAAAACATACCCCTCCCATTTTGTGGTATTTTCCAAACTAGCAAAAGATGACAAGGGCACTCCATAATGCTCAAACCCAACACTCACTTCCAGGTTATAATTGTATTATATTAATATAGGCTATATTATATTAACATTATAATGCCTGCCACATTTTCATAAAAAGCTCAACATTCTTTTTGGGGGCTCAACATTGAGAAACAGACTCATGAAAATAAAACTCCACTAGAATTGAGGCTTTACTTATTTTAGGAAACATAAGCATAAGATCAATTTCCACAAACCATAGGTGATACTGTCTACAAAGCATTTTTAATGGAAAAAAGCAATTAAAAGTCTAAGTCCTCTCTGATAATTATACCTCAGCAAGTTAGAGAGATCAGTTAAAAGATTTTCCTGTACTTACATTTTAAAGAAACATCTCAAATCAATATCCATATGAAATCTGGTCAATTACAGAAGGACTTAGCATAGGAGGGCTAATGCATATTTAGCCCTGTCTCTGGACCTGACAGTGTTAAGCATTTTCCACGTGTTATCCCATTAATCCTCACAACAAGCAAATGAGGTAGGTGGCAGGTTATGCCCTCCCCCCCGCCCCATTTTGTGGATGAGGAAAATGAAGCATTCGGAATAGTGTAACTTCCTGGCTGGGGTAGCTCAGTGGATTGAGCGCGAGCCTGCGAACCACAGAATAGTGTAACTTGCCCAGATAGTTAACAAGGAGCTGAACTCCACAGATTCCCCTTTTACCTCAGTAGAACAGAGGCAATTCATTACTCCCCTGTCTTATGGATCTCCCTTCACTTACTGACCTCTAGGAAGGGTTTACGATTAAGGCTAAAATCTGTCTCCCTAGAACTTCCAGTCACCCAGCCCTTGTGGGACAAGTGTAGTCCTTCTTACACATATCATTCTCTTGTGCAGACCACAGACCCAGTGCTAGCCCCTGGTATTCAGTGTCAAAATGGATGTCTCAACAGTCTCCAGGTCCCTCAAACCAGAGGTGTCAAAATCGTTTGTGACTACTTCTCCTGAGACCTCAAATCCCCCTCTGTTCATTCTCTCTCAGATGCCATATATTTTTTTCTTCTTTTTACGTGACCTCCTCCTAGCATGCATCATTTCTTCTCTGGACTCAGGCTGTGACCTCCTAGCTGTATGTCTTTTCTACCAGCCTGACCTTCTCTTTACCCTTCATTTTGCAGCCAGTTACCTTCCTATAACACAGATCGAATTTATTGTTTCTGCCTCTAACCTTCTATAGCTGCCTTCTGCATGCGAGAATACTGCATGCAAGTACGAAAGGGCCAACCTGCCTGGCCTCAGTCTTACTGTCTGTCTTCTCTTTCACAACTGAATCTCATCCCCACCAGGTTTTTTCCTCCCTGAACTCACCAGGTACTTCCATAATCTGTTGCCTATCATTCCTAGTGAGGGTCTCCTTCCTGGCCAACTACTGTTCCTTTTCTACATTCAGCTCGATGTCACTGGATCTGTGAAGTCCTGCTGATCTCCCTGTGGCAAAATGAATAGCACCCTCCTCTGGATATTTAGGAAGCTGTGTTCATGTACGATATGACCCTTACAGAATCTGTACCAGCTCACATCCCTCTGTTGGCCTCTCTCTTGCTCTATAGTAGCTTCCTCTCCTGCACTCAGGGCCTAACCCATGTGCTATTCATATGCTTTGAAATCACTGAATTACAGGGCAGGATCGTTCCTGGAAATTCATACTTTTGTCTTGTCAACTAATTAGATTTTATATAGGAATTTTACTTATTCCTACTAGATTAGTATCAACTGTTTTTAAAATCCCATGTTTAAATCAGTGTATAATGGATACAACACCTTTGAGTGAAAGTCAAAACCAGAGATGATTAAAACACCCTCTCCGTGTCCTTTCCTGACCTATATCTTACAGAAATAACCTAATAAGGGCAAGGCTACACTGAGTAAAGCTACACCAGGCCCACGCTAGGCAACATCAACAACTACTTGCTGAAACTCAGAACAAATTAGATCTGTCTTTGATCACATTCCGGATGGTTTCAGGTGGCAACACATCAGAACTGTAACTAGCAGCTGCAGAAAACTTGCTAATTGCTAATATTCTCTACCCATCATATCTGGCAATATTTCTTTACCCTTAGTACTCCAGTACTCTTAAGAGTAGGAAGGAGCACAGGTCAAAATACTGTATTTCTAACTTATGCAGACAGCTCCAAAAGTGCTCCAACATTCAGGCTGAATGCTGTGATGAAGCACAACTGCCTCTTGTTTTCAAGATCCATCTCCTACATCTTCTCTCCATCTTCTTGAACCATCTCTTACTGCAATTCTTCCATGAAGCTCAGTTATTCAAAATCACATTTTCCTAACCATCTGACCGTTACTCTTTGTTACACTTATTATACAGGCTGTCACTTTATTGCCATAATCTCAGCATTGAGAAATATTTCATGCTACCCTACTCCCTCCTCCTGCCCTCTGGTCAGTATTTATTGAGCTCCTCCTCCTACTTGTCAGGTTTTCTGCTAGATGCCGATACAATAAAACAAATAAAATAAAATGCTTTCCTACCCTCAAGAGGTTTGCAGTCTTCTAGTGCCAGAGAGGTAGATGAGTAGGCATAATGAGAAAAGCACATTCTCTCCTCCTCACAAACTGGTCTGCACACATCTGGAAGCGAACTTTTCCTTAAAGTGTTAACTCTCTCATTTTATTAATTTGTTCAATTGACTTACGATGGCTGCATCTTACCCACATAATATCCATTCTGCCCAGGATGGCTCTCTAGACCTGTTCTATAGGACCGTAGTTCTCTCTTACAATTAGGGTGACCAGGTTTAGGATTCCCAAATACTTATACTTAAAACAATGACCTATTACTTATCTGAATTAAATTTAAATTAAACTGGGGATCCTGAATTTTACCTGGCTACTCTATGCTTAAACAGACCAGCCTATTTGCCTCATAGTCAAAACTCATATAGACACGGGAGCCTGCGTAGGCAGCTGTTTCCAGTGAACGGTGCCATCTCCCATCTTCCACCCCTGGGCCATCCCTCCCCAGAAGTCCTCCCAGGCAGCAGACTGTGCTGTCCCGCACACTCTTACAGTTTACTAAAACTTAGAAAATACTAAGCAATAACCTAAAGTAACAGTAATATAATTTTCTCAAATTGAATGAAATATTTGGGGGATTCTAAGGGAATTTTTTTCCCTCTAAAGGACATATAAACTACTTAAGTTTGAGAAATACTATTTTTATTTTGTTCATTTAAACAATATACATTCAGAATAACCTCCCACCTCTTTGCTGGTAAGTGGGTGGGGAAGAGGGGAGGAGTCGGACAGAAAGGGAGTGGCTTGTGGGAAGGAAGCTGTGTTCTCTTTGATGAAACCCCATCTTAGGCTGTCGGGGCGCAGATCTGACTCAAAATTCCAAAGCACTCTAATAGCCCAATTAATTCACTAAAAGAATATATTCAAGAAGAAATCATCCATAGCTCTATACCGAATAAAGTCTCATTTGACATAAAAAGCAAAAAAGAAGTCCTCTATCCCAACAAACTATATTGCATTGTTAAGATCTGGTATATTATATTTATACACACTCTTGACAGAGTATATCACTGCAAATAGGTGACCTTTTCCAACCCAAACACTCTCTAGAGACTAGTTTTTTAAAAAAGGCAGTGATTACAAAGGTCATAAACTTCCATAGGGATTTTTTAAGAACAAAATGTCATATATATATATATATATATATATATATATATATATATATATCTCCTTACATGCACATTATTAATATACTTAGAGGAGGCATTTTGAAATATTTTGGCTGTTTTCCAATAGGCTTAAGAAACACCAAACAACAAAGAACTGTCTAAGTTCCTCCCTTCATTAAAAAATATCACCAGAGCCCTGCCTGGAGTAGCTCAGTGGATTGGGCATGGGCCTGTGAACCAAAGGGTCGCCAGTTTGATTCCCAGTCAGGACACATGCCTGGATTATGGGCCAGGTCCCTAGTGGGGGACACATAAGAGGCAACCACACATTGATGTTTCTCTTCCTTTCTTTCTCCTTCCCTTCCCCTTTCTCTAAAAATAAATAAATAAAATATTTTAAAAAATATCACCAGAAAATCATGGGTGTGCTTCACAGAACAGAATTAAAATCTGGTGTCTCATGCCACTGATGAGAAAGGAGTTTCTGGGTAGGTACTTCATACCCTCCCAGGTATGCATTTACTTGACTGACATTGTAGCAATGGCATACCAGGAGTTTAGAAAGGTAATCTAGATGCACAAGTGAAGAGTTCTCTTGCTTCTTCTTGGCAGTATTATGGCACACTGTGACTATGGTCGCTACAGACGAAAGCACAGGCCATGAGAATGGGTTTGGAAGGTGCACTCTCTGCATTTGGATTCTTCCTCAGCCACTTGTATCTTGGGAACTTTGGCTAAGCAACTCAATCATCCTGTGCCTCAGTGTATTTGTCTCTAAAATGGGTATAATAACAGTTCCCAAAGGGGAAATGAGTTGACATCTGTAAAGTTACTTAGCACAGTTCCAAGCTCATAGAAAATACTTTAAAAATATCACTAAAATATAAGCTACGCAAAGACAAAGGCTTTTAGATAAAAACCTTTTGAAATACTGAAAAGTATTTTTCACTGTTATAGTCCCAGTCACTGGGACAGTGTCTGGAATATAGCAGCTTCTCTGAAAGCATTTGCCATCCTTTGAGTGACTTTATTTCACAGAGTGAAAACCATCCTTCCTAATTATAACAGCTCTGTCCTCAGTCCAGTTAACATTGTTCTATATGTATCCAATATATGTAAACAAAAAATAGAGGAAAATCTTCTTTGCAGTTTTTCTTTAAAAAGATTTGTTCAAAGGAATACTGGACCCTAATGCTTCCATCTTCTGAAAGTTTTATTACTACTCTTAATGAATTTCTCTTCTTCTCCATTTCTACTAAGTCATTTTTTGGCAATAGAGTAAAATTACCATTCTATTTACCTTGTCTTTTATCTAGCTAGTCTGGCAAATGTTAATATTAATCCTTGAGTTTGCCCAATTATCTGCAAAGAAAACAATTTTCTTTTGAATATTTACATTGATTACTTTATTTTCATATCCTGTTACATTAGCTAAAAGAGCCTTTAAAGCAACATTGAATAAAAGTGATAATAGTGAATATCCTTGGCTTTTTCCTGCTCTTAATGGAAATGACTCTGTAGTACTTAACTTTTATATATTTGCTGTGAAGTTTCAATAAATTTCTTAATCATATTTAACTGGCTTTCTCTTATTTCCCTTTATTTGGAAGTTTTGCAATGGCTGCTGAATATTAATAATTGCTTTTTTTGCACATATTGCGTATAGCCATGGTGTTTCCTCCTTTAGTTTGATACTGTAATGAACTGGGTGGAAACATATCTGGGTGCTCGTTCCTTGCAGTCCAGAAATAATCTTACCTGTCTCTAGGGTATTATCCATTGTATACATTTTAAAAGGTTGCTAAAATCTTTTAAGTTTTTGTATCTGTATTCATAAATAAAACTACTTTCTATATATTTTATATTATCCTTCTCTAGTTAAAGTACTACATTAGAGTTATGTTAATTTTACAGAAGTTGCGTTATAGCTATTTGGGGCTTTAGTTTCCTGTGTACCATTCAATTACAGATGCCAAGGAAGTTGCTAGATTTACCTGGCTTACTCTTAGAGGAGAGTAAAGCACTACAGGGAGGGATTGAGAAGCCATCACACTATGAGCACTAATTAAAACCATGAAGATGGATAGTATCTCCTAGAAAAAATAGTATACCTCTACAAGATCAGTGTTCCTAGGGTGCTATCCTTCACTCTTTTAAGTGTTTTACGGGGGTGAGACACTCAGAAAAGAATGTGAACTGTATAGTATAGTCATGCCATCCAAGATACAGGGAGCTTTGAGAAAAGAGTAAACATTTAAAAGAGAAAAGAAACTCTATGATCTGTGAGAAAATGCCCATTGGTTTTAGCCATTAAATATTAGGGAGAGAAATTTCAGTACAGTAGTTAGAGATAGAAGCCAGATCACAAGTGGATGAGAAGTAACTGAGGTTGAAGATGTATAGATGTGGGTATGAGGGTAAATTATTCTTTAAAACATTTGAGCAACAAAGGAGGTGGATAATACCAAGATATATTTGAGGGATAAAATTTTTTTTCAGGATGGGAAAGTGTCGCATATGTTCATTCAGATGTTGAGGGTAAAGAGCTTACAAAAAAGGAGATATTAAAATACCAATAAAATGAAAGAAAACAAAATACCCAAGATAAAGGAGATACCTAAAAAAAGAAGAAGACTGACAGGACATTGAGGTAATGGAGCTAAGGACATAGAATTAGCCTTAAAAGGAACAAAGAAAGAAAGAAGACGAAAAGAAGTTAAAATTAAATGGAAAAGTAGATGCAATGTAAATAGTGTTAAGAGGCTGATTTAATCAAACCTGGTGGCTTTGATTTTGGTGGCAGCAGCAAGGGCATCTGCTGAGAAGGGAAGACAGAACAACTATCTAAAGAAAGGGCCTCAAGGGGAACTATGAATGTTCAGCAGAGCTGTTGAAGGTCACGGGCAAGGATGGTAGTCAAGTACAAATAACGGTCTCAGCCCTTGAGGCCGAGTGAAGAGAAAGCAATTATTTGTGGAAGCATCAATCTATATTTTATTTGCTTGTTTCCAGCAATACTCAACCACGTTGTGGGAGTAAAAAAAGGGGAGTGGTATACCAATGCCAATTTGACAGACTAGAGCCTCGGTGAGCACTGAGCCAGAGGATTAGACATGGACAGGAACGCGCATGATCAACAGGAGGCTTCACGCTGGGCAGGTCAGGGAAGAACAGAAGACTCACAGATTTGACCAAATTAGGAGAAAAAGACATAATGGAAGTCTGAATTAATGAAGAGTTGTATTGCAAACTAGACAGGATGATATGATGGAGTTTACGATTATTCCTGAGATGGAATATTTTTCTTTAAGGTCAAAGAATTGTATGTAATCCTGAGAAGGGAGGGCTGATATTCAGGAGAATTAAGGAGATTGGACAGACAGGACTAGTTTTGGATGGATCAGTGATAAGCCTTTTAAAATCTCTCAGAACTGTGGCACAGAGAAATGACGGGAGTGAACAAGAGTAAAAGCTAGTATAACTAGGTTGTATGAGATCTATTGGAGGATGAATTTTTATTAGTGAGTAGAGATGGTTGTGTGTATCCAAGTAAATGCCAGCCTCTCCTCTTGGCTTTCTAGGATGTGGGGTTTACAAGAGTAACTAGTACTGTGCCACTGTTGACCACTGAAAGGAAACTGGTGTCCTTACCGATGAGACAGGTTTCAGTTAAAGCAAAAGATGAAACTCAGTTAGGACAATGTTTTGATGGAAAAAGCATCTTGGCAAAAGATTGTGGACATGGACAGATTATTGACAATGACGTGAGGGTTCCAGAGGACCCACTGGAAAAGTGCTGAGTCAGGGTAACAGCAGAAATACCCAGAGAATGAGGAAAGTAATGGAAATGAGAAAGGATTAGAATGAACATTGGTGGGTTCAGGGCTCGAGGTAGTGAATCTGCCTTCCATTCATTAATGGGTAATTAATTATTGGGTTGAAAGGCTTGTGTAGGACTGGATGGCCTTAAATGTCTTAACTTTGGGACAGTGAAGTCTCCCAAAATATCTTGCATAAACCCAAGGAAATTGTAATGGCCATGAAGTTCAGGACACAGCAAGCAAGCTCTTTCCTTGAGAGTTGCCTTTCACCCACAGAGCAGTAAGCTCTCCATTGTGAACCACCCATTCCAGTTATTTAAACTATCTCATTACAGCAATTTCAAAATCTCCCCAGAGGTTTCTGAAACAGGGATATAATGAGTATATGTGGGATGAAAGACAGATTCCCCTCTTTAAGAATTCAGGATGCTTATACACATTGTCGAACATGTTAGGCAATGGTACAGATTGAAGAACCCGGTCAGCTATCCGAAACCAGCACTCAAGAGTTCCAACAGTTTACCTACAAGCAGCTTACGTGCCATGTCAGAATTAATTGCCAATATCTTAAGGCCAAGAGACTTCACTTCCAGATCCAGGAAAAACCCATCTAGTTCACCCAAATTACTCAGGAACTCTCGACTCATGTTCCCCCAGTCCACTGAAATGAAATCACTGCTGCTTCCATTCAATGGGACAGGCAAGCCCCGGTTCACCACACCGTTTTACCTGCCTGGATTCTGGAATCTGGAAGCATGTGAGTCTGTAATTGCCTTCTTAGCTTTAGGTGAGATAGTTATTCAACCTATTTTATTTACACCCAAGTACCATCATGAAAAACAAGTTATTGATTACTAGTTCATAAAGATTTGCATACATATGTTTATATTAAAATAATATATTGACTTCATGAGAGATAATCACATGACAGTAAGGATGAAAATTTAAGAACACAAAAGGTTATATTTGCTATCATCTTCATTCTACATACAGAAAGCTCAAACACTGTTCTAAATATTGCTCAGATCCACTTGTATTTTATATATACTATCCAGACTAAAGAATAAACTTCATCACATCCTCCCTTTCCCAAATTCCTTTCAGTCATCTAGCTAAGCATATCTCATCTGTTCCTGCCTCTATTTTTTCTCTCTACTGTTCTCATTTATTTAACTATAGAACCCAATTCATTAAAAAAATTTCAAAAATCATCTTTAGATGAAATAAGTAGCTTTGGATATCATAATAAAGAAAAATATGTACTGTACATGAACAACAATAAAAATATGGAAAAAAAGAATATATGGGTAAGAGAATTCAGAAGTCCAGAGACCATATTAATATATCCATGCTGTTGTTAGAAAAGAAAGTAAATTTGGATTTGAGCTCCCTAGGAAACAAGGAAGAAAAATGTAATTTTTGATTTGTAAATATATGATTCAACCCCTTGAGCAAAACACCATTTAATCATTTAGAGCCCCAGAAACTTTTCTTATTCTAAGATCTGGAAGAAAGTTCAACGGGAAGTCTGCAGGACATTGCATGCAATACAGTCACAAAGTCCACAGCAGCATCCCCAGACACTGAAATTTCGCAGTTGTCTATAAAATGTTTTTCAACAGAAGCTAATGGTAAAACCTGGCTGTATAATTCTTTGAAAAAATTTGAGGAGCTGAAACTGTAAGGGTCAGTGTCAAATGCACAGCTCTCAGGAGTGATCCAAAGGACACATTTAAAAGTGTCAGAAGAAATTACTTAACACCCAGGTTTTCATAGTCCACCATAAATAGTATTCCCTTCAGATAACTGTTAGAAAGTAAGCACCGAACAGCAGCATTTTAGGTTATACTCTCCGGTGAGAACACAGACCGAAGAGCTACCATGGTATGATAAAACCCACATGTGGAATTTAGAAACGTAACGAAAACACATCCATGAATGGAGAGCCACCCATGGCTGTGGCAAAGAGAACTGAGGACCACAGCCTTCCTCAGCAGACACTTCTGGGTCTGCTGCAGCACACGGCTGAGTCACAGAGGCCCTGGTCAATGCGTCTCCACAAACTTCACAATACTCATCAATATTCATTGCCTTCCATGTTCACAGAAAAAAAATCTGTTGTATAATATTGTCAGATTCAGGTCAACTGAATTCTGGAGGACATCTGCAAAGACACTGTATTTCCTCTTTGGACATCCTTTCTTGGCAGGATGAATGGCTTCCCAACACCTGTCCTAGAGTATGACAATAAGACTATACCATCAGGGCAGAAAATGTAAGATACAATCATTTGATGAGCCATAGCAGTAGATGTATTTTTTTCTCTTTCTGTGATACCTTTCTAAGGAGCTCTTTCTGAGCTCCTAGAAGCTCAGATTATTTATTGTATTACTTTTGTAACCTTTTTCCCAAAGGAGCATGTAATCCATACACAGTTGGCATCAAATATTACTGGATGGCAGATTTGTTTTTAAAATGGTAAAATTAGATAATACATCTCATCTAAATTCATGGAATTTTCTCTCCTAATAATAGAGCCATGTGATAGCTTAAAAACACATGCTTTATCATCATTCAGTAGCAGTTTATTCATTAGAACATGCTGTACTCTTCTGAAATCCAATCTATCTCATCACATCTCCTATTTGGTTATTTTCCTTCTCAAAAGGCCTTGTTACAAATCCAGTGCATTTAACTACCAAACCATGCCCATAAGGGTACTTGGACAATAGATTACATTTTAAATTGTAGTAATTGTGGGTGCTGCTGACCTGTCAATCTCAAATATATTTATAAGCTGCACACACAAAAATGAAAGGAACAAAGTGATTCAGATTAACCAGCTCTGACTACACATTTCAAGAAAATCACTGGGTGTGCCTAGGATCCAATGCTAACAATTTGTTACGCACTGCAGTATTACAGCTTTCTAAATGGTAAGGAACTGTTTAAAAATTCCGAAGCATTCTTAAAATGTTTCACTTAAACATTTCTGCAATAAAATCTTATTGAACTGTTGCTTTCATTAATTTTCTACAGACTGGAGAGCAAGGAATTCAAGTTCGATTTTTTTTCTTTTAACTTTGCCTACTACTAGCAAATAAACTGTGCCTCTTTTAAAAATAAACCCCTGGCCTTGAGTTTTGGCCCCTTAATAGTAGCCTACATGGTTGACTGCCCTTGGTGTTAAATTTTCTTAAATTGTATTTCTGTCAGTGTATCATTTTTTTAAGCAATGGACCCTATAATAGCAAGCACTGGTCTGTCAGGGGTGCACTTTAACAGCACGACACAAGTATTTTTCACTACAGGAGACAAACAATGATATGTATTACATGCAGCAAACACGGCCTTTGGAACACAGGGTTCTTTCTCTCTTAGCATTTATCTGTCTAAAATCTCACTGTGTCCTGAATAGGAGGTTATAGGGGAAGAAGAAACCCCACCTCATATTAATGTTGCCGGTGGCGATAGTATAACATTAGGAAGAGTCAACATGTATTGGCACATTTTTCAGAAAGAAAACCTTGATTTAATATTAAGTAAACAGAGCATGTCATATTAACTCATGTCAGAAAGTCCTGTCCTTACAAACCACTATCATGTCTCTGTTTTACAACTCTCTTTCCAGGTATTGGTCTTCTCCTTTTCATTCACAAGTATCACTACTAAGTAACATTCCATTAAGCTTAAAAAAGGCTATTAAGAAATAATAGCGCTACCCATATTGGGGCTGCACAGACCCCAGGGATGTTTCAACAATTACTAACTATTACTATTTATTTTATATCTTATCCTTTGAATACTGTTTTTCAAATTTAAAAATGCACAGTGAAGTAGTTATGATCGATAAACATACATTTAAATTAAAGGTGCACACTTAAAACTTCTTTAGGAATAAATAACTATAATCAGAAAGTTTAGAGAACACTCTAAGAAAAGAATTATCAGTTAAAAGATATTGGCATTCAGTTGTCCTTGTCACCTGAGGGAAAAGATACAAAAATCAAGACTGTAAAGGAAACCTTGAGCAAGATGAAATTTTACATGTAATTCTACCCTATGGGATATTAAACATAATGCTTTACAAGGCCATAGAACTTTCACATGCTAAAATGTGGAGAGTGTGGGCATATATTTCAGAAAACTACCACCTCAGTTACAAAGAAAATAGCATGTTCAATAATTCCTCAAAAGATTCAAATTAATCGTAATTTATGTAGAATACTCTATAATCTTAATTTAACAACCCATTCCACATTCCAATAATCTCCACTGTGAAATTTTTTTTTCTATATGGCTTCAGGTGCACATGGTATTTAGGTTTTTCTTTATCCATCTTCTTTGCAGATGAGAAGTTGGAACAGACCTTGTTATATATAATAGTAGCCTTTCATATCCTTGGTTATTTACATTCTTAAAACTCATCTTAATCTGTTTCTTTAATTTTATCCTCATGTTTAATAGCACTCATCACTCAAGTATTATTCTTCACGTATAACAACAGAAGTTCACGTGGGAGTGTTAGCCAGTATGGTCAATTTTTTCCCTCGGGTATTTCAATGACACCTCCTGACAATTCGAGGAATGGGTCTGTTACTCCTATTTACAGCTAAGTAAACTGAGGCTTAGAGAGGTTGTGTAACTTACCTAGAAAAAACACAGAGATGTAGCTGAGTTGTGCTGATTCAACTCTGGACCCTTCACCATCATGCTACTCAACATGCCTCTAAAACCTAGAGGTTCCAGCTAACCTCACCTGCTTTGGGAGGTGTATGGGGAATTAGGAAGAAGTGGTATGACTTTTTTCTTTATATAAAGTGACATTCAGAGAAAGTAAAACCAGCAGGTGAATGCATTGCAATAGTAATGTATAACCCATGTGCCATTAATGATAGCTGATGGAAGTGTATTCCAGGTGGTGGAATGATGAGAAACTACTACTCAGCAGATAAATTCTCAAAAGAAAATAAAAATATTTAAAACTTTTAAATTTTTAAAAGATGTACAACTCTTTTTTCAGGTAACTAAAGCAACGCACAGTTAGTCAAGAGGACAAAGCTTTGAACACATTTAGTGAAATAAGTATGTGATCTCTGAAAGATAATGGTTAGTTTAATAATTACCATTGACAACATTATTTAAAAACCAAGCAAACTATCAGCTCAAGATCAAGCAACAATTTCTTAAAAGAAAGATGAAATAGATCTACTTTGGAAGGTGAGACTCACAAAATAGTTAGGAATATTGGTCTTCAACTCAACCAGACAAAATGGCAGTAAGAACCGATGCCCCATCTGCCAAGCAGCATAGGAGGGCCACTAGAAATTAAAACAGCAAAAAGCACCCAGATGTGCAGAATGACAGCAGGTATTAAGACGTATAGCCCTGGCTGGTGTGGCTCAGTGGACTGAATGCCAGCTTGCAAACCCAACGGTCGTCGGTTTGATTTCCAGTTGGGCACATGCCTGGGTTGCAGGCCAGCTTCCCAGTGGGGGGCATGAGAGAGGCAACCAATCAACACAATTGCACACCCATGTTTCTCTCTTTTTTCTCCTTCTTAGCCCCTCTCTCTAAAGGGAAATAAATAAATAAAGACTTGTAAAGCCCTTTGGCCACCACCTCCTGGCTTTCCGAAAAAGTGTGTTCCCCACTTTGTGGATGGAGTCTACATGGCCACCATTCCGAACACATCACCCATTCATACAGGGCTGCTTTCCAGGGTTCAAGGCGCAGTAACGCAGAAACCACGCCTATACCCATGATGCCTCCCAGCCCATATCAGCAATATAAACACAGCCTCAAGAACGTTGATTTGTATTTAAAGTTTTTTTTTTAACTTTTTTAATGTTTAAAAGTAGAGACAGTTTGTACATACAAATCCTACTTTTATAAGTAGGAATACATGTTAATCTTTAAGTTCTAAAGATTAATGTGTAGCTTTTCTTGATGCAAAACTAAAATTAGTGAGCTATAGTTAGGTTAGGGGTGAGAAACAGAAGTATAAACAGAACACTTACATAACATTTTTTTCTCATCTCATCAAGCCTGTGATTAAATAGCAATATGTCTTTAATGGATTTTCTCTAAATGTTGGATGTGGAAACATTTATGATAATTACAGCAAATATGTTATTTTAAATATTTTGTACTAAAGAATAATGTAATTAAGTAAAAACTCAAGCTTACTTTAAAAGTAATAGAAAAATTTACCCTTCAGGCCTAGAATAACTGATGTTTCCACTTCAAGAATAGATAAGTGTCAGCTTTGGAGAAATCCACATCTTTAAAGTTTTTATTACCTAAGCATTCAAAATATATCAATCCCATCGTGATCAGGATAGAATTTAAGAAAATCTTTGGTCAAGCTGTTACTCCCATTCATGCTGTGTTGGCAGCCCTGGCTCATCAATATGGACATTCCTTTGTACTTCACTTTGAAACACCATGTGTAAGCAGTTTAGGACCACTTTAGCAGAAGTATATAGATGAGTCAGCCTGAAATACAGCTATGCTATCGCCCATGAACTGGCAACAGTCAAATGATTGAATCCTGAGGTCTCTTTGGGATTAGCATTTCATAACTATGACTTAAACAAACAGAGTCATCATGGGGCTAAAATAAAAGGCATTAAAAACACTGCCAGTAAATAATAAATGAAAAATAATCCCATTCAGTTTTGCAGAGGACTTCTGCAATACCAAAGGGAATTCAATCAATAATAGCCTAATTGAATAAACTTCATAGCAGTTCTCAAATGGAAGTAGTCATTCCTCAGTATTCTCAGCATTCAACCAATAGGTCCCAGGACCCCCATGGGTATCAAAAGCCACAGATGCTCAAGTCTCTGAAAATGATGTAGAACAATGCATACAGTAGATGCTTGACGTCCACAAATTCCCAACCAGGGACTGAAAATACTATTTTTAATCCTTAATTGGTTGAATCCACAGATGCAAAACCTACAGATCTGAAGGGACGACTGTATTACCACTTCCTTAGAGGACATTTAGAAAAGAGGCATTCTAGGTTGTAACAGCAACAGGGGATACCATAGGACCACAGAGTGGCTCTTGTCGCTCTCTCTAATCACACTAGCATCCTTGATGTTCCTCAAACGCATCAGACAAGCTGGAGAGGCCAGTACGAGGGCCTCTCCCAGGCCCTCATACTGGCTGTTTCCTGTGCCCAGGAGGCCATTCCTATACAACCTCATAACTAGCTCCTTCACTTTCTTCAGGTCTTCAGTCAAATCACCCTCTCTGCAAGGCTGTCCCTGCATACCCTATTTAATTTTTGAAATCCTTCCCTTTCCATTCCTCCCTTTCCCTCTCCACCAACCCCCCTCACACACACACACACACACACACACACACACACACAAGCATCAATACAAATTCTGCAAACCACTTATACTGCTCTGTTTTTCCTGTAGTGTTTATCATCTCCCAATGTACTCAGTACTTATTTTGTTGATAATTTGCTTCCCCTAACTAGGATATAAGCTCTAAAAGGGTCAGAGGTATTTCTGTGTTTTATGCAGGGCTGTATCTAGGGCTTTGTACAGTACTTAGAGTATACAGAGTAATATTTGTTGAATGGGAAAATGGGGCTCAAGGATACTAAGCATTTTGCAGGGGATGTTAATTGTACCTCTGTTGATACTGTACCAGTAACTGCGATAAGAGATGAAACAATGCAAACAGCTTGAAAGTTACAGAGCTAAATCTATCTTACTTTGCTTCCAAAATGTAACTATGAAGCTCAGCCTTTATAACAGGACTACTGGCTTACGAAAGGACTTTTACAGAACTTAAATTTTACTTATTTTTAGGACCTCTGTTCTTGAAAATTTCTCTAATATCTCTTGATTATACCTTTTTCATTCTCTATACTGGCTCCATGGGGCATAATTAGACTAAAACTCATTATACATTTTACTTAGTTGCTTAACAACAATGGTGGCCACACCAGTTGTAGAAAACATGCCAAATAACTCACCTTTAAGTTCTTCCCAAATTTCCCAGACCAAGGTCCTTATTCTTTGCATAGTAAACGATTAAGGACTTTATATTTATATATTATATAAAATCATTTCGAAATACGATATTCTATATTCCTCATTTATAGAAATGAAGTATTGGCACTTAAATATTTGTTAACTGACTAAATGGTTTCATTTTTTGAACTGTTAGAAAGACAGCAAGACATGAGGTCATACACATAAACCCCTTGATGAGTATTCACTCATCAAGTATTCACTCATCATGAGCATTCACTCATCAAGTATTCACTCATCATGAGCATTCACTCATCAAGGGCGTGATGTGGAAGGAAAGGATTCTTGTAGCTCAGAACATTTCTCTTTTTCCCCTAATAAATGGCTACAGAAAATACTCATTTATAAGTTTTAAGGCACTTGAATAACTTATAGTTTCTTCATATCTCCAAAAGCACATGTAATCCTTCCCTCAGTGGGTATTTACATACAATACTTTCAGGCTTTAAAATTATGTTCACAGTATAGTCGAACTTCTCCCCTGCAAAGTTCCAATCAGCCTGCCCATTGAAACTGATACTCATATTTAGTGTTAGAAGTTATGAGTGCTTTTTCCATTTGTCTCTCGCATTGCTGCTCCCATGCAACCAGGCAAAGGAAGAGGCAGCCACTCACTGGACACAGTTCTGGCAGGTCAGAACACGTGTGTACTGAGCAGTTGATAAACACAAAACAATCGTCGTGCCCAGTGCCAGCAGGTGCTTAAAAGTGTAGCGGCCGTGACTCTGCTATTTTTGGTGAATTGCGGTCTATCAAAGGACATTACTTAAGAGATTTTGGAATCTTTTACAACCAAGGAAAAGAATGGAATAATTCCAAAAACTATATGCATCTCTATTCGAGTTGCTGTAAGAGAAATGATATGGTTCTAAAGGTTTTAGAAAATAAGAATACGCTAGCAAAGTCGAACATTTGCTATTTTCTCCTTGAAGTGGCCTGTTGGGATCTGATGGTATAAATGAAATGGGAATTTATTTTTGTTCTGTGCTATTAAGATTACTATTAAATGGTAGCATTAGCACAATTTATGAAGTTCCCCGCCTCCTACTGGTCCTTGTCACGTTTGATATTTATGTTTACTAAAACTGATTTTCTGTCTTCATTAATAGGACGGGTTTAATGTAGACCATCCGTTACCACATTGGTAATAACAATTTTACTTAAGTATGGCTTTGGTATACTCCTCTGCAAATAATCTTTGAATTCCTAAGAGTCTTTTATTTTCCCAGTAGCCCAGTTGGAGAGTTTTTAATATTAAATTGAATCATAACAACACACGCTGGTTAGAGTCTAACTTAATACATTCAGCTTAATGTTAATTTCTCAACTTCAAATCAGGGATCTGACTATTGCAAGATGATTATTTATCTCAAGTGTGATTTTTTTTTAAACAGGCAAAATCCAGTTAGAGATGTTTACATTACAAAAAACTAGCACTACAGAGAAAAAGCATTCAGCAAAAGATTTCGAATCTTTGCATGACTACAAATAATATTGTTGAGAAAAAGGTCTATCAGGAAGTTTTTGATAATATATACGGGCAGAAAGCAAAAATGGCATAGTGAATGCACAAGAGGCGGATGTGGGTAGTTTGTTAATTACAATAACTATGTTTGATGGATATCATAAAGGGGTAGGCTTAGATTTTAATTACTAGAGAAAAGTTATCCAATAATATGGATAAGGAGTAAAATAACTTGCTAAGCAAAAGAAATTATTTTAAAGTAAGAAATGAAAATCTAACTGCCACATTTCTTGCTTCACAATGTGAACTTCCACTTTAAAATACATTTCCTACGCATACCCTGAAAAGAGAAAGGTATGGTTGATCATGAAAACAAGTATGTTGTTGATGGTAGAAACAGAAATAGAACAGAAAGCATGAAACTCCATAGAAGCTGAGAAAAATAGAATTGGGTGATAAAAATCACAAGGGAATAAATTTAGGCATTATATAGTATAATAAAACTTGTCTTTCCTCTTAGAATGGTGAATACTGTGTAAGAATAAGTCAGTGCTATAATTTACAATACTAAGAAATTAGCTGGCATAAAGTATCTGAATGTTACAAGTTTCAAAGTCTGCAGACTACAGTGGTCTGGTAAAAGTCATTTATGACAGAAGTTAACGTTTATTCTAAGGTTATATAGACTCTCCTATCTGTACATGCAGCTTGCATATGTACACCTATGACAGTTTAAATGACGAACACGGGGAAATTCCACATACAGTAGGAGTAATCCCTTATATAACCGGATTTAAAAATTAACACAAAAGGAAAACACATTTTGACAGAAACATGGCTGATGCAAATGCTGTCTTTAAAAATACCTGGTCAGTTGAATAAAACAATGCTATTTTATTTTTACTTCCCTTGTTTTCAAGATCTTGTCTTACATTTAGATTTCATATGTTTCAATATTTATGGGTAAAAGTGAGAAATGTTAGGTCATTTTTTGGAAGATAGAATGAGCTTGCAGGATATGACTTTGAATACTAGAAGACATTTTCATAGGAAATGAAAACTATTTTCAAACCAAATACCAGAATAAGATTTCAATGCCTCACAGTGTGATGAAGAAAAATACAATGGTCGTTTAGTTTGGCACAATTCTTCTTTTAGGCTAATAATTTTTATTTGAGGCAGAAAGCTGAACTACATAATACATTTCTACAAGGCATATATTCATCAAAACCATTTATAAAATTACTACTTTCAGCATATGTTAAAATGAGATTCCTTAATAAATTTTGTTTATGCAGTCAAAACACAGCACTAAAATTTATTATTAGTCACTTAATGGAAGTTAATGGTGAGTTTATAAATGAAGTGCTGGCTTACTTTGATATACTTTAAGAGCAACCAAAAATAGATATTCTTTTTCAGAGTTCTATGTATTTATAAAGTGCAAAATAAGCAATTTTAGCAATTCTCAAATGTAGGCCTTCTAGATGCATTTAATCCTAAGTATACTTGTAGAAACAATATTTTTCTGCTAAGTCAGGTATGTCTAACTTATCCATCTTATGTGTAAAATGTATCCTGACTGGAGTATTCCACATTTTATAAAAAGATAAAAATGATAAAGATATAAAATAGTATAAAGTATTTGTATATTTTTAATATTCTAGGCTGGGAGGAGATGGATTTTTCAAAGAAAATATCTTGTCTGTCAAACAAACCAAAACAAAAATTCACAAAACTAAAATGACTATACTAGATAATCTCTCACTGAAAATGGATAAATCACAGAATTAAGGGCATCTTTATCACAGAATAAAGTTCATCTTTCAAGAAAGATATTACAGATAAAGTTTACAAATAAGAAATTGTTTTTATAGATGAAATATTTTAAGGAGATTATTATGAAGAAGTTGACATTGAGGAATTCTAGTGTGAATCCACCAATTTTTTTTTTCTGAAGTAAGGGGCAGTCTCCTAAAGTATTTTAGAAAACAAAATTTCCCTCCTGCTTTATGCTGATCCATGAGTGGTATATAGTGTAAAATACTTAAAATAGAATTTAATAATGCTAACAAACAAAAAAATTGACTTAAAAATATAATTTTTATAAAGCTACAAATAAGGTAAGAAAATTTGCAAAGAATATAATAGTGTTTTTTAACAGATCATAAAGTCTAATATACTCATATGTCAAAATATTTCATAATATTAAGATTAGCTTAGAAATTTAAATATGGTAAAAGTTATGACTATAATAAAGTGTGAGAAACCTTCAGTGAAGCTTGTAGAGAAAACAAAAGTTTATTTGGGAGGAGTTCCACTCCATATAAAAGCTTAAATTTTTATTTTTGGAATTAAAAATAAAAGTTATTTTTCAAATAATAAAAATGCATTACTTTCCAGGGAAGATATTTTCAACTGCCTAATATTAAAAAGATGACAATAAAGGGAAAATTGAACATTTTATTTAGCATTAAAATATGTATGCACTAAATTGTCAGACAAAATAATATTAAGAACATATTCATGTTTTCTCTTAAAGTCTTAATCATGAACTAATATAAATTTAACCTTATGTAAAAATTGAGAGGCACCAGGTTTGATTCGTGTAAAATGAAGTTTTAGCTAGATTAAGACTTTATGTAGCATTTGATTTCAGTGTTCTATCTTAAAGTTATTATATGATTATATTAAACCATTAATTTTTAATAAGCACAGCAACTTCAAATCCTTTTTGCTAATTGGCAATGCTGGTGGAGCGTGAAGCGTCACTCTTTCTCAAGAGTTTCATTTTAAAGAAATCATCCTCACACATAAAAAGAGCAAATTGCATTAAATTTTATATAAGGCAGTTTCCACTTCTCATATAGGAAGAGCTGTGAGTAGCTTCCATGGCACACATCACAGACAACAGCTTCAAACACACTCTGTGGTAAGACACGAGTCATAGAGATGCAAGGTACAGCCAGGATCAACTTAATGCTTAAAGTGTACCACACGCAAAAAGTTTTAGGCTTACCAAAAATCAAACAATTACCCCAGAACTTGAATGATAAATTCTGGTAGCATTTACTGCCTCCAGGTAGAAAAGTATTTTACTTCTCCCAGTTTTAACTTCTTACAAAATCTTAATTCTAAAACTCTGATTATACATTAACTACTTTATTCACATTTTCCAAACTGAAATAAAGATTATAGTTTGGCAGTGACTAGAGTCCTGTCAACACCATTACTAAAACTTTGCAATTTATTTACAGTAATTGTTAATCTACTTTAAGCAGTCTATTAATTTTAAGATCTAGTTCAAGATACAAAGATGCTTCCATTCTAATTGGTCATAAGCTCATCTTTTAATAATATAAAGTTATAAATGCCTTGGGTACATTTTTAACAGATACACTTCTATGCCTTGACAAATAAACATCAATGGGCAGATTGACATCACCGTTTGTCAGAGAATGTGTTAACAGAGGAAATTTTTTTAAGTCAATCCTTCTCTTCCTTTATGCAATCCTTCTCTTCCTTTATGGAGAATGATTTTACAAATGGGCAAATTCTCTCTCATTAGATCCATGCATTTTATATTCTACAGAAGAATAAAACACATTATGTCAGCGCCGCTGTGGAAAGTGGACTGCTCAGATTTGAAACTCGGCACTGTAAAATATTTTCGTTTCTTTTTCTTAAACATGACTAACTGTGCCACAAAGGAGAAAACAATCTGAGGGAAATAACATTGACCACAATTGCAGTTTTGCTAACCCGTGAGAAAATATTTTATGATTTAAATTCTTGTAGTCATCATTCAAAGAATTTGCACAAACAGACCATCACTATTATGTCTCCAACTAACGCAAAACAAGACACTGGCTCTTCGAGACTCATTGCTCAAAATTAGAGGTGTTTTATTGTATTGTTTTTTTTTGAAAAGAGAAGTTATTAGAAAGTTTAAAACAATAGGCAAAATATTCTTTTATAAATATGAAAAAAATTATCTAGCACAGGATAATACCTATAACAAATAACTTAGTAGTATAGGTAAACTATTTTTTTTCTTTCTTATTTTCCATATTCTTACTTAGATGTCTAGTGATTTGGACATAGTAATACAAACCTTTAAGTTACTTCTGGCTTGTTTGGTGCCTTGAAGAAATTATGTAATATCCAGAGACCAAAGGCCAAAGAAAACCATTTTTGAACAGGATTTAAATGGTTATTCATCGACTGTGCAAAATACAGAAAGGAAATATGCAGCACTAGGAGGGAAATAGCCATAGAACACTATTTGTTCACTGATCGTAGTGCAGGTTTTGTGTAATGATTAAATAATCAGATAAAACAATTTTAGGTACAGCTCCCTTTGCCCATTAGTTATTTCCTCCATTACCTAAAATTATGCCTTTCACAAAGCAGGCATTCAGTACACATTTTGAATGACTATTTATACATAATCAAAGAAATTAATTTGTAAATAAAATTGGCTCGATTGCATTTGTCCATTTGACATACAGAATCAGAGTGTATTTTAATGTGCCAGAGACATCTATTATTGAACATCCACACAATTTCTTGCCACCTAAGACTAAACACCACATCTGTGGCATAAGTTATATGATACCCAATGCAGTGTTTTTACGCACATATTAACTTCCCATTTCACTTCTGCAATTTTCGAGTGTTGATGAATCACTAGTTACCAAAATGTGCAACAACATTCATTTTAAATAAGGGATAAGCTTGCTGTGAACAACTTAGTTTGAAATGTCAACACCTTTTCAGCTGTTAACATAACAACTAGCCATTAATGTGGTAATGGCCGATTTAAGAGGAAATTATACTCTGAGAAGTGAATGTATTGGCAATCAGGACCAGGGTTTATATTTGAAGAAGTGTGAGTTTTAAATATAAGTTAACAAGCATTAAAAGTTTGAGTCTATCAGAAATTAACTAAAAGTTATATCACAGAGAGCTACACGTAGTGTTTTAGAGATACACAAGAATTTCTGATATAAAAACTTTTGTGAAACTTCCCTTCAACAAAAACACTTATGTGAGATATCAAATAGCAATTGAACATCACATTTTATTAGCACAAGGCAGCATAAAACAAAGCAAGTCCAAGGTTACTTTCTCACTCACTATTATATTGACAACTGCAAAACAGCTTCACTCAGGACACAGGTATTTCATTGGCAAATTTATATTTTTGATGTAAAAAATCCAGATATTTTCAAAGATTTTCTTTAAATTTGACTTAATTCTGTCTTTATTGCTTATTAGGACAGCTTAACCTTGCTCGACTATATAAACTTCTTGTTTTGGAATTGCTGTAACATAAGTCTGCTTGCGATACCACAGTTGTAAACAAATGTAAAAGTCTAAAGGAGTCAAGAAGCCGTGGCCTATTGGTTAGTAAAGATAAAGTGAAAGTAGGAAGCAACGGTAGGTGATTGAAAGCAAAACAAATGCTCTACCCAGAATGAGGCTCTAATTCAAATGCGTGGAGTAGAAATTTTTATTTCAAAGAGGAACACTGAAAGACCGCAGTTCTAAAATAATTCATGCAATAAATAAATTCGGATTAGTTGTGCCACCACAATGAGGGAAATCCCGGCTATAGAGTCACTTCCTACTGTTGGCACCTTGCGTGTATTTTGTGCACTGAAGAACACAGAGAAGGAGTAACAAGTGGTCATACTTAGTCAGGGGACTGTCAGGTGATGCAGTCCTAAGAAAGGGGAGGACTAGAATTTGAACAACAGTACTGAATCAACCTCTTGTCACTACCGTTAATCAAACAGTATGTTTTTATACATCAAGATTAAATCCGACTGAACAATAATTGAACTACATAGTGAGAAGCCCTAGATTTATTTCCTAGAAAGTACCTCCCCAAATAACCTATCTCGGTTAAGGAGTTACTACTGATTGATAAGTTTTGTGTCATAAGGGGAAAATTTTTTCAAAATAAATCACTTAACGTTGACTAGAAAACTGATTGATTATATCAACTAGGAACACGCAAATGATGCCATGTATCACTTCTTTAATTTGATAGATCCTACTTTATTAATTAATACAAATAATCTGCAGCTGACTCAAGTCACAAAGTTCCCTGGAAAGCAAAATAATTTTTCTTAAAGAGTTCATGTGTTGAGTACTAAATGCTGGGAACTGAGTGTAGTCAGCTTCGTGGATTCATAGGCAACAGCATCTGCCATGTTCTGAAACTGTTCTGATGTTTGCAGGCAAGAGAGTGGCTGTCATTTTCCCACTGCAGTGGGGATTTTTGTTTTGGTCATTTCCATGAAGCTACTGGTAAGTGGGAGGCTGTTAATGCTCACTGACCGTCTGGCTGTGATCACCTGGCGTGCCATGGGGGAAAGATGTATTCACACTCGGGAAGAGTTTTCAAAATTATATAATGAACATACCAATAAATAACAGTTGAGAATTTCAAACAGATTGACAAATCTGAAACAGTTGAATATTTTGTGTCAAACTCAGCCCACCCTGAAAGCTCATGCATGGTCTAATAAAAATTTTGTATGCTGATTTCTACCAAATACATCCTGGCCATGAACTGGCAGTTTCGATACCGGCAGGGGATAACCCACATCCCTAAATAGGAGCAACCGGGTAAGCCAAATCTAAACACTGTCCATAGTGTGTTTGGCTGACCGCTGCTTAAGCACCAATTTGCTTAACAGGCACCTGGTCACATTTTGAAGGCTGACAGGTCAACATCTTTCAGGAATACAGGCTGGTGGTAAGGAAATGAAACAAAAAAAATACACTTACAAAAGTATTTTAAAAGGAATCCAGTCATCACTGGTGTGCAAGGGTAATTCCTACCTCAGGTAGTCTCTGCGACAAAGGATAAGATTAGCTTTAGTGTACAGGGTGGAGCCCACCTCTCCCAAACGGCAGTCGCAGCAGGCACACTTCAGGCAGTCTTCATGCCAGTATTTGTCCAGTGCCTTTAGAAGATACCGGTCCTTGATCTTTCGGTTGCAGCCAGCACAACCTTTCGGCTTGGTGTCTGGCTGGACTGAGAGCATTTGTATACCTAAAAGGAGACAAAAACCAAAAAANGCATTTGTATACCTAAAAGGAGACAAAAAACCAAAAAAAAAAAAAAAAAAAAAACAACCAAAACCAAACAAAAACAAAAAAACAAAAAAACAAAAAAAAAAAACCAAACAAAAGAAAAGGAAAGAAAGAAAGAAAGAAAGCTGGGACTACAAGAAGATGCAAAAGATATCAAAAGATCTCAAACAAGATAAATACTTAATACTGCCTTTTTCTAGGAGTATGAGACTTTCTTTTTTAGGGCTGTCCTAAAATCCAACTAAATTTCGACAACAGAAAACCTCAGCCTTTATAAAGTCCTTATTGAATCACTTCTGAAGTCATATACACAAAGTTGTGAAAGTAATGGATTCGTGTTGTACACAGTAAAATGACATTATACACACAAAGTTAAATAACATTGAATAATTCCATAGTGCCACCATTCTCTACATAACATGCCTGCTTCAGGGACAAAATGTGAGTAAATGGCTAACCATCTTAAAGAAAGCTATTTAACATACTAGTCCACGTAGACTGTAGGAGTCCCAAGTGAGGGGTTTTTAACTGATTAAAAATTTCACTTAACATGTGCTTGATGGTGGTAGCAAAGCACACCCTCATGGGAATACACTATCCTGACCCAGCAGTAAAGATGCCTGTAAAGTACACAGTGCAGTCACCCCCAGTCTCACCAATGCGATGTTACTTGTTTGCATCCAAACACTTCCTCCTGTGCCCTTGATATTTCAAAGTATTTACTACGTTAAAATAAAAAATGTATTTATGCTCACAAGCATCATTTAGTGCCTCTATTAATGGCATATTACCTAACTATATACTATTACATACTCATATATAAAACTAAAGTATTGGATTATATAATTTATTAGCATAAACCTGCACATATTTATTTCATAGAAAACAACAGAAAGAAAAGTCTAAATACCTATAAAATTGCACCTATGTAAATGTGCCATATACATATATTATAAAATGCTATACTAGAAATCGGGGCACATCTATATTTTAGAGATACATTTTTATCATAAATAAGGAGTCTAGCTGGGTTATTTAGATTTGATACCTTGACTAAAATTTGAAAGAATAATCTCCTGAGTCTCCTATCCTTTCCTAAGTGTCAAACACCCAGCTTTTAAAAAAATGCTGGATCAACTATTCAGTTTCCTATTTACCAAACAACTCATTTTAAGCACTATAAAACACTATAGACATCTGTCAATTTAGAATTCCCTCATTTTACAAATTATGATACAGACGCGTAAGAGAGTTAAGGGACTTGCTCCAAGCTGAACAATAATTACGCTCCACACTTGGTGACCTCCCTACTGTCCAGAGACCCCTCTATGTCACACTTCCTCTCCTAGGCACAAAGTTTGAAACTTGGATAGAGAAGGATACAACACACCAAATGTGCATGCACTTGAAAGCCTCAGGAAAAATGTCAAGCTACAACCTTGAGCATTTTCTGTGTCCTTCCACCCTCCAAAAGAGTTAAACCTTCTTCGGTTTCCTCTGGTGCCTTGTGATGGAGACTCCGCTTCTATCACTTTCACTACCTTTTTTGTTTGAACCACACTGATAAGAGACATCCAGGCACCACACCATCACAGATGGATAACTTTCCTAGCTACAAATAATACATGAACTGCACGTAATATTGTTATGATGTTGAAGTTTCACTAGAAAATCAATTCTCTGGTTGGAGTGATGGAGTAGGCAAATGGCGTGGAGAAAAGCAGGGCGGCTGTTCCTTCGGTGTGATGGGCAGAGCTGTGGGTTCCGATGCTGCAAACTAGCAGCTGGCTTTGAACAGGAGGGCAGGTGGTGTTCCTATCGTCTGTTTTCTCTTCCTTTTCTTTGAAGGAGCTAAGGGTATAGTGTAGATTAATCATGACCCTTGATAGCTCTGCTAAACCTCACTCTCTAGAACTTCTGACAAATGAAGTTTCTTTGATCAGAACTAGTTACTGTCACTAACCTTCTAACAAGGTTCCACCAGGAATGAATCCCATTAATTACAGTACAGATCATACCCTAGTGTCTCTTGCCCATACACCTATGGGGAAGGAGAAATGTTGATTTTCTTAGTGACATTCTGGATTTCATTACTGTAAACATCTAGAGGTGTGTTATGAGTGGCTATTCTAATTATCCAATTTATAAGGCTATTCATTTTATATCACAAAGCTAATTTTTTAAAGCATCCTTTTTAGTCGTAGCCAAGCTCTATTTCCAAGTTGTGCTGCTACCATCAAGTGTGGAAGGTCAGCTCTCATTTATTCCAAATGCTTTACAACCAAGACGGGGAATACCAACCCTTGGCACAAGCAACACTACCCTGCTTGTCCTCACGAAATGTTTTTGTTGTGTTGACATTTTAATTTAGCACTCAGAGGCCAATTAATATTTGAAACTCTTGCATTCTGCTTGGCCTTGGACATTAAAGGAGTTTGATATTTTAAACTCCATTCTGCTGCCTTCCTTTGGAGAACATCCTCACCTTTTTCTTGAAAAGGAAATCTTTTCAATACTATACAACTTTACCAGTGGTAGAAAAAGAAGTATTTCGTAGTCACCACTTTGCCATAAACCTGAAAGGCAGGAAGGAGTCAGCAGCCTCCTCTCTCTACCCAGAAGAGAAGGTCTGGGTAGAATTCTGTGTGTGGGGCTGAGAAGCATTGTACCAGTCGCTCCTAGCACATCAGGACTCAACTAGTTTCAGATTGGCATGTAAATTGTTCTGAGGGAAATTCTTATTGCCTCTGAGACCCTGCCATTCTGAGTTATTTGACAGTTTAAGGGAAATCATATTTTTTTTTAAAAAAAAAGACATAAATAATAGCCTGTGCAGTGTGGTGTGCAGCAATAAGTAGAACCATTTCATTTAAACTCTGGTGAGCTTTTAATTGCCTGGATTGCATTGTGAGGCAGCCTAACGGTTGATTGCCTCCATTATGTTCCCTTGTTCTGTGCCATTCATCCGCACAGTCTCAGCTTCAGTAGTTAACACAACAAAGTAACCACAACTCCACAACACACAGGGGTTTAAAAAATAATCATAATAAAAGATTTGCAGCACTTAGACACAGTCTTTTATATTTTTGGACTAACTACAGATAGTGAATGGAAAACATTTTGTCCCAGTCTTGTCCCCGTCGGAAGATTCGCAGAGAACAATTTGGGAAAAGGAATTGTTGGAGGGAATACATAAAGGGGGCTGGCAGAGAGGAGATGCCTCAGGAAGATGCTAAAATGGGAATTCAGGTTCTGCAGCTGGGAGCAGTGACACAGATTAAAAGAATTTGGCCAACATGGCCATTCGATTGCCAAGAGGTACCAAACAAAAGATTTTCTCTCCTCCTGCCCATCTTCACCCTCTCCCAGCCCCCAGCCCCAGTTGGAGAACTGGATTGGGCCTAAAAGCTTGTTTCTCTCTGTTCACTGGCCCAGAGCATCCCTACAGGCTGCAGCGCCCTAAGGGACAACAATGCAAATAGATGTCCCCAGATCGCAGACACTGGAGCTGCTTAACTCTGTTCTGCCCCTTCAACTCCCAACAGCCCCTCCCCATCTCTCCACCACCCCCTCCCCTTTTTGAGCAATGGAGCTGGGAACCAATTTGATTCCCTTTTTCTCCAATGCAGCTGCAAGGCTCAGAGATACTGACATTTTTCCACTCTTATCAGTTTAATTACAGTTACCATGGCAGCAAAGTGCTAGTGCTTGGCAAAGGCCAACAAGAGATTTGCAAGACTGAGTTCAATTTTGATGCAGCTCACATGCAAAATAAAAAAAAAAAAATAAGAAACATACATACACTCTAACAAAGAATCCCTTGCGGAGTTATGCTCCAGCCTTTTGTGGTTGTGTCTTTGCAGCCACACAAGGGATGATTTGCAAAGAATGTAGCAGTATTTGTTGCACCTAGCCAGATTAATTGGTTTAAGCAGCAGTCTTTCAAAGCAGTTACAACAATAATATTTTGGATCTTTTAGAAAGACACAAAAGCAGCGGAAGAGTAGGGAGGCTTTTGAGCAGCCGAGAGTGCCGAGCGCCGGCAAAGTGCATCCATGATAGATTGTAACCTTACCAAAACTTTTCTCCTTTTTCTGCATGAGTTGACTTAGGCGTGCCTGAGTTGCAGCGGCTTCGCATTGAGCACCAAGCCCAAAGGTAGACGTAGAAGGGGGTCTCCTTATTTAGCTCAAGTGTGGACCTGGAGCGCAGCCTACACCGCTGAGGACCCGACTATTGTGAAGCCACTTTGGGAGCCGGTCGGAGTGGCGGTAGGGGGTGGGGGAAGGGATGAGTGCGGCCAGACGAGACGCGGCGCACACACAGAGCCCCGCGCACACACAGAGCCCCTCACAGTGGGGCAGTGTGCAAAATGATGGCGAATGACAAAGCCACATGCTTCCCTAACTCTGCCCATAATCCTAAAATCCCAGCGGCCCCTTTTAGCTTCGTGGTAACAAATGGATTTGATTAAACTGTCACATGCAGCGTTAGCATAGCATATCATGTTCAATAGGAAAAAGACCATAAATCTGAGTTGTATTTCCTAACAGCTATCGGGGAAGCCCCCCGTAAAAATGGGCTGCATCAGTTTGGATCTGAACCTGTGAGGACAGAGGCACCTGGCTCCACGGAATCTCGCTCCTCTGGCCACTTCTCCCAAACCACCTCCTCCTTTCCAGTCACTTTTCCATCTCTTGGGCACCACATTGAGTCATGGCAGAGTGGGGAGAAGCGGAAGTATCAACAAGAACCAAAGGGTTGCAATTTCAACTCCTGGGGGTGAGGGCGGGGGGTCATGGATTCCAGCAAGTAAGGAGAAGGGGGCTCGGGAACCTACCTAGGACCCAATTCCCCGCCTGTGGCCCGGGCCAGAGCCTGCATCTCCGAATGCCAAACTCTCCCTGCCCCTCTGTCCCGGGGAGTCAGGGGTGTGGAAATGCTGCAATTCAGCCTGAACTTTGACTATTATCCACTCGAGTCGTACTTGAGACGTTCCGCAGCCGCTCTCCCTCCTTCCATCCACATCTTCCGCTTGCATTTCATGTCTCATCATAAAAATAATGAAGCCTCACATGATTTAAACAAAACCGTCTCAGCAGAGCTGCAGCCCGAGCGAAAGTTGCAGTGCAGAGCGGGGCTGCAGCTCCAGTTTATGCCTCATTAGGAGGCTCGGGGAAGAAAAAAATACCCACATCCGCACACGCACGCGCGCACCCGCAGACACACACACCGCAAATAAGCCGACGCGTGTGTACACAGTTGCTGCACTTACCTTCTCAATTAAGCGATACAGGGGGAGGCGGTTCAGAAAGCACAGTGGCTGCTTTGTAGCGCTTCTCCTTGGGAAAGGTCAAAAAGAAGCATTGTTTGAAAAAAAAAAGGAGGGGGAGGGAATCTCTATTTTTTTAAGTTTGAAATAATGAGGTCCTTCAAGGATCCGCCAAGTAATGGTGTTGACCGCATCCGAGCCACAGGTGTCCTCCTTTTAGGCAACTGCTGTCCGAGGCTGTCTCTCCGTCCTGGCTCCAGACAACTTACCCCAGCAGCACGTAAGGAGCCGAGCTGAAGGAAGCCCCGGCTCTCAGCTGCAAAATGCAATCCCTTCCCAGCCAGACATAATACAGTCAAAGAAAAGGTCACTCAGTTATTACTGAGCTGGTGGAGCCCAGGCAGCGCTTGTCAAGACCACAGAGAAGCAGCTCCCTTCCGATTTAAGACTATTTACCTCTCGCCCCCACCCCTCCCCTCTTCTCTCCTTTCCTTCTCTCCCTCCCTCTCTCGCTGGCTCCCTCGCTCGCCCGCTCGCTCTCCTGTGCCTGTTCTGCAGCTCAGTCAAGTACAGCCGCCCTCGGAAAGTGCAAAGCAGCCGCGAGACAGATCGGGCTTTGTTGCTAATTTCCCAGGGTGAAAATTTACAAGCCTGCGAGTGCAGTCAGCACAACCACACGCATATGCTACTCACAAACGCTGGGGACGACCCCGCGCACGGAAAGTGACCTCTGCAGGAGTTGACTCTGGCAGGACCCTATCTCCTGGACCCGTCCAGAAGAAGTCCTGCGAAAGAGCTCGGAAGGAAAAAGAGTAGGGTTCCTAAAATAACCTGGGCATTTTGGGAGTAGGTGGCCACATTTACAGCTAACTGTCTTCCAAAGCCATTTCTGAAGCTGCCAATTATGGAAATTAAAATAAAAGCAAGGGAATCAAACTGCTACCAGTACACACTGGGAAATCAGGCAACTCTCTCCTTTCAGAAATGTGTGGGGCTGGCTGCGGTTGCCCGGGTCTCTGACTCGCATTAATGAACTCTCTGAAGTTGCTGCTCTGTGGGGCAGGTCTACCAGGCAAGACAGACCCAGCCGATGGCACATTCCCCTCCCTCCCTTCCTCCAGTGGCCCAGAACCCAAGTGAACTTATCCCCCCGTGGCCAGTACTCGACTCCCCTCCCCAGCCCTCCCCCCCCCCTAAACAGTTTCTGCAATTACTTGAATTTCCTACCATTTTAAAGGTACATGCCAAAACGAAACACACTCAAGAACACCCATAAGCCTGTTTTCTTGACCCCCTTGGCCAAAGAGCCACTGCACATTCTCACAGGCTTGTTTTAGAGGCCTGGTCAAATTATTTTCTTGCCTCGTTTATTATTTTTCTAAGCTTTCAAAATTCAAAGTCATCCTCTCTTTTTGACAGCTATCCTAGCATCCTCACCAGATTTTCAAAAGCTCTGTCAAAGGTCAAGCTTAAAATTAGTCCAGATTTGAATGACACTGGCTAAAATGTTTTAAGGACCAAGAAAGTTTCAACTGTTGAACTCCAAAAAAACTTTTTTCTTCTCAGTACCATTAGTTTTAACCTCGTTTTAGATGAAAAAAAAATCCAAGCACCCCCCCTCCTCCATGAATATTTAGGCTAAATTACACTTCTCTTCATATAGAATGAATGGTATAGCTTTGATAACTTATTTTTCATCCCTTCCCTTTTTATAGGTTTATAATCAATGAGTATGTGGTTTACTTTCTTCTCCCTTTAAAAGGCAACAAAACTCAGAACTAACCTGAAAAATAACGAAAGTCACAAACGGCAGATTAATAAGAACCCCTTCAGTTGATTTGTTCTGTACATAGGCTGACTTCCTAAGTTTGGCTTTTCCGGCCCGTCTAAGCAGGCACACAGGCACCTCACTCATCCACACAGCTCCTGCTGCTGTACCCTACCTCTCTGCTCCAGCCACTGTGAAAACACCCCAGTGTGTGTGTGTGTGTGTGTGTGTGTGTGTGTGTGTGTATGTGATGCACGCTCTCTCTCAGCCAATGTACTGAGAAGAAGAAAAGAGGGAGGGAGGGAGAAGTATGTGTGGGGGAAAGGGAGAAATAAAATCAAAACAAATGGTACAGCTAATGAGGACAATTAAATTAATTATGTTCAAGGAGATGAGATTTTTTTTCCCCTCCAACTGTATGATCTGTTACCCCTCGCTGGCAACTGCTGCTCTGTAATTCATGGCAACTGATTAGTGCATCTATGCAAATCTTTGTTTAAATCATTCAACTAATTAAATGATGGGATTATTCCTCTGCCTACGGTGACATCATTCGCAGTAATTAGTACTCTATTTGGACTGTGGCAGTAAGATTCCCGATATCAACAGCAACCTGCAAAGACATTAACCACTTTGTCACCTTATTTTTTTAAGGGACAAACACCCAGATCTCTAATTGCATTTTCCAACCCCCCCTCACTTTCCCCCCAATCTTCCTTTTTCTCTCAATTTTACAATGTCCCCCATACTTGTACTGGCAAGCAAAGGGAGAAAGAGAAGAGGAGAGGGAGGGGGGCAAGAGGGAGAGGAGAGGAGAGAGAGATAGAGGGAGAGAGAGAGAGAGAGAGAGAGGGTGAGAGAGAAACTTAGTGAATAATATGCCAAACCACATGTGTAAAGGAATAAAATGGAATAGTTAACATTCAGCTCCATGCCATTCATTTTCCCCTAAAATGTAATGATAATTAGATGGGTCATAAAATGCTCTTCTTTTCATTATGACTGATGAAATGCATTAAAGCTGACAGGGTATTACCTGACAGTAATTAGGTTTTGTCATGAATTAAATTATTTGAAAGCAGGCTATCTCCCCAATCACGCAATTTACAGCAAGATTTTTTTTTAAATCTGTGCTACTGAAGAGAGAGAGAGAGAGAGATAGAAAATCGCAGTTTTTCTCCTCATAATCATATGAATTATTCACAGAAAAAAATCATCAGAAAAACTCTGTGCAGATGAAGAGGCTTGCCGCTTAATGTACCGCACAGATGTGATCAGCTGCAGTTGCCGACAATGAAATACACAAGTGCACGCAAAGTGATCTGGTGAACAAGAGGTGGAATTTAATCATCTTCTGCTGACACTTTGTGAAAAACACCATTAACCCTCAGCAAACCCCCTGTTTTCCTGGCTCCCCCCCCAACCCTAAAGTCTCACCCCTCCAGCGAGAGAAAAAGTGAAAGAAGAATTTGTGCTTTTGTTTACTCAGCCAAGCTAAAGGTTGGATCCAGCCAGGCAAGCAGTTTCTTCATTTCCTGAGAGTAAACTACCCAGTTTAATTACAGATCCTTCAGAAATCTTTGCAAAAGGATTGCCATAAAGAGCTAGATCTTCTTGGTCCGATTACCTTTCGCCTGTGCCCTGGGTCTGCAGCTCATCATACATTTGATGAGACAATTTACTTAATATACCCGCCACCCCAACCCTTATTAAAGAGGAAAAAAAAAGCAGACTGTCTTTTTCAGGGGTCTTATATTGTGATATCTTTATGAGGGGAAAAGGGAGAGGAATGACAGAATGGGGTGGAGGGGGGTGTTTAGGGGGTGATTAGATATATACTACTTACCTTTGCTCAAAGGAGATCTCCCACAAGAAAACAGTATATATATGTATGTATATTTCTAAATACGTCTTCAAGTTCTCAGCTGCCTCTTTCTTTAAAACACACCTCACAGATTACTTTTGTGTGCGGGTGTTCAGTAATGATTTCTGTGGCGTCCCAAAGATGCTTCTGTTATGTTGCCGTCTTTTTTTTTTTTTGAGGGCAGCAGACAGGTTGTGGGGGGGCGGGGAGGCAAAGAGCAGCACACCCTGAAAGTCCAGGTGCAGTGAAAGGTCTCAGTCAAGGGAAGGATGAGGTGGATGCTGCCCCCACCACACACACTCCCACCACCACTCTTCGAAATTCAGCAACACAAACGAAAAGGAGCCTCTGCCCCTGCCTTCCTGTCTTTCCTGTGTGCTCCTCTCTTTCCCACTTTCTTCCCGAAATGCATACAAAACCTGAGTGGGCCAGCGCGGCTCCTCCAGTATTTAAACACCTCGCCAGGTCCCTAGTTAGCAGCTTCCTTCAGCTCATCCAAGAAGCTGACAAGTACTGTTAGAGGAGGTTGTACATGTTGCTCTAATGGACCTCATTAAGTTCTACTTACAGATGTTCTCTTAACATAATTGATCTGCGGTGAGTTGAGAAGACTGCAACTTATTCCCTAGCCCCCAATTATGGTTGGGTAATTAGATCCCCAACCTCCAATTTTTCACATTCACCCTTCTAACATTCCAAAATATCAAAGTATCTCTCTCTCACCAAAGCTCCCCCTTCCCGGACTCCACTCTACTCACTGTATTGACAGTTAGATCTGCTCTAACCTTTGTAGTGACGCCAGTTTTAATGGCGCATTCAGTCCATTGACAGAGCTGTGTTTTTCCCCCAGACTCCCCTCTCCTCTCCTCTCCATGCTACCCCCCACACCCAACCCTTTAACCCTCGGAAACAAAAGGGTAAAAAAAAAAAACCCTCTAACTTGTATAGTTTGTACTTTTGATAAAAGGTTTCGGTGATGAGCTTTGGCAGTGGCGTTCTTTCTCTAATGTCTTTTTATCTGTATTAATTCCTCAGATGAAAACTTTAAGGAACAATGGAGGAGAGAGGTAGTGCTCTGAAACGGTGAGAAGAAAAAAATTACACAGCACACCTGGGACAGATGAAGCCAAACTAGTGCTTTTATAATGCCAATCAGCAGGGCTGTTATCATCCCTCTAATTAGGAAAGCAGCCTAAAACAGAGAGCACTTGGGGAAATGGTAATGTTATGGTTTTGCACTTAAAAGGAGAGACATTTCCTGCACTGTAAGAATCTGGGATTGGGGCTGACAAGTCCTTTAATTAATGGGCAGGATTCCCTGTGTGTGCAAGTGTGTGTGCATGTTTTAATTCATAAAAGTGGACAAAGGGTGCTCTGAGGAGGGGGGGAGGCCTGCTGGGGGGAGGAAGGGTGAGTCCATTAGTTTGAAGAGGAACAGAGTTCAGAGCTACATTCATCTTTTTTCTTTCACCCCCCAAAGGACTGAGGTGCACGACTGGAGTGAGCTGGTTTCCCTCCCATTCCAGGAATTGGAATGTTTAACTGAATAAAAGCCCAAGGCCAAAAGCAAACACAAAGTTTGAGAGAGCCCCTGGTTTAAGTTGGCAGATGCCTGGATCCTGGTTTCCTCTCTCTGCTGTCCCTTTAGACCGGCGTTTCCCACAGCTCTCATCCGAGCTGTAGTCTGGGCCCTTTTCCTGCTCACAGGTGACCAGGCTTCTCCCCCATTCTTCAGCACTAAGCCACCATATCGCTTAAATAGTTCCAAGAACAAGATTATTCCTACTGTTTAAAAAAATGTGGCCTAGTATCCTAAGAAAAAGAGTTAATATTTGTCTTTATGAGGGTTTTGAAACAGAACACGTTGAACCCAGCAGCACTGAGTTCTTGGTACTGTTTTAAATGGCTTTTTAATGTGTAGGAAAAATTCTCCAATGACTCTACGAGATAGATCTCAATTTCTTCTTTTCCTCTCTCTGCAGTTATTGGCAAGCACACATATTCCTATACATCTGCACATGTAACTGCATATGGGGTAGATTCCTTTGAGGGGAACTTGACATAAGATTTGCTGAGATCTTACCTAATTTATAATTTTTCCCCAAATAAAGCTAAAAGGCTGTACTGCCACCTCTGATATACCAGTGTGTGGCCCAAAAATAGCTACCGCTGTTACAGGAACAAGCTACAGGGATGCAGATGCAGCAAACGTTCCAGAGATTGATTAAAAAACTTTATTTTACACCAAACTAGTGCTTGGTTTATGTTTCAACTGTGTAAAATATTTAGATTCTTAAGAACATAGCTTATTCATTCAAGTTTTTTTATTGTCATACTATCAATGGTTTTGTTTTTTAGAGGGAACAGCTTCTGATGTCAAAATATCACTTAATTTAGAGTGGGGGACGGAAAACTGTACTTCAACAATAATTAAATAAAAAAAATAAAATAGCAAAAAAAATCACTTAATTTAGAACCTATACATTTAACCTGATAAGAACAGAGGAGATTTATGGGAGGGTTTATTACATTTTAACATTTTGTAAATACATTAGAGGGAAGAATAATCCTTAAAGAGGTTAATGGTGTTCGTAGTTTTTTTTTTATAGAGCTGAAGTGTCATGATAGACCCCCTTCTTTATCAAAGGGAGCAGAAAGTGAAACCAAAGAGTCTAATTTTCAATATCTCAATAAGATGAAACTATAACGAAGAGGAAGCTCCAAGATTATTTTTATAATGTATAAGATGTTTTTCAGTAGAATTTGAAACAAAATAAATATCACGTTGTTAGTAGTCATTTGAAAAGAACATTTTCATTACTTTACAGGAAAATCACTTCCCGAACAAAATATACATTCTATTCTCACGTTCCTCCAAGATGCTGAGAAAAAAACTGTAATATTTTAAATGTCCTCTACTAATGTATTTAACTATTAAACAACCACAGCAAGCTTTAAGCCACAGATACTTTTTCCACGGGTAATATTTTTTAAAAAAGGACAAATGGTAACTTGAGAAGAAAATGGAAATGAGTTTTCACTTACAGTGACCTCGGGTGGGTAATAAACCTAAGAAGAGAAATTATATTGTAATAGGCCATGCTTCAGTTTATAAGAAAACAAAAACAAAATAAAACAAAACACAGACTTGACACATGTCTTCCGAATCAGTCCATAAGGGCAATTTGCTCTTAGTTTAAATTGTGTTGCATGATAAAATTAAACTTTTACATGTCACCAGTATTCTCCATGGTCTTCTAAGACATTTGCTAAGTTTTTTACGTGTATCGTTATCACAACAGACTTGTTCGTATGGAACCACCCGCTAAGTGATCAATACTCTGTCCCGCCTGCAAGATTTGTAAATTTCTTTTTCTCGATCAAATTTCTCCTTCACACTTGCACACTTCTGTTTTAATTTTCCACATATTAAACAGAATTATCAGCTGCTGCTCCAAGAAAACTTATCTGAGGCTTCAAAATGATAGTGTTCTTTAGGAATCGGAGCCAGCCACAATTCTGGCCATTGCTAGTTTCTCTTTAGTTTAATTGAGAGACTTTTGTTTTGTTTTGCTTTGTTTTTAAACAGTAATGTTTAATTCTTAGGTGGGAAACATTTGTTATTTCCTCATATTTCAGAGACAAATTTAATACGTTGATCTTGGTTGAATTCTTTTAGAGATAAGGTGTGTACATCGACCATTGAACAGAGGGTGACCATTTACAACCCTCAAGCTACTTCCCTGTGAGTCTGTGCACTGGTTGGAACGTTTCTGTCCACAAATGGCTGTGAGCCGAGTGTCTGGATGGGCAACGAGATCTGCCCAAGGAGTTAAATTTAACGCACGTCATGGTCTGTCCTGCCTTTCTCTTGGTACTAAGTTGCCTAATTGTCTTCCAATTAGGAAGACAATTGCTCCTTTATCTCCTAAGATATGGGAATAATGATCTTCAAGTGAAAGTGTTTGAAAGATATGTTATTCCATTTCTGTTAGGCCCTCCTAACTGATATAGATAATTTAAAATGAAAAACATTTCAATTTTTCCAAAATTAGAGATGATATACAGGAAGCATAATAAGCCATAGTAACTAGCTTATAGAAATTTCTCAATAAATGGTACCAATTATAATCATATTCAATATGACCAACTCAACATTGAACAATGTTTAAAATAAAATTTTGAATCTAAATTATTGATAAAAATAACTCCCTAAGCATATGAAAATCAGATGCGCCCTGGCTGGTGTGGCTCAGTGGATTGAGCGTGGGCCTGTAAACCAGCAGATCGTGGTTCGATTCCCAGTCAGGGCACATGCCTGGGTTTTGGGCCAGTTCCCTGCAGGGGACTCATGAGAGGCAACCATACATTGATGTTTCTCTCCTCTCCTTTCTTTCCTCTCTAAAGATAAATACATAAAATCTTTAAAAAAAAAAAGAAAATCAGATGCTAATTGACACTAGTATTTTAATATTTTTATAGTGTGTACACTTTCAGAAAGATTTATTACAGCATAGTGTAAAGATTGTTTCATTATCTATCTCCATGATTCCATCATAAGTTCCTGAAGGCAGAATGTACCCACATCTCAGTAACTGCAGGGTTTAAACCAGAGCCTAGTGCATAGTAATTGCTCAAATTGCACTGCACAAATGGCTAAATGGAAAAACAATAAATGAATTAAACACTCAAACGATAATAGGTCTAAATAAAATTATCATTGCTTAAAATCACTAGCTTTGTGAGACAAGTAAAGAAGAAGATAGAAAATGGAAATCAATGGAATTTTCTATACAAACTGGAATCATAATATATAGTTTCCTTGACTTGCAGAAACATTGTGATATTTAGAAGGTTTGTACTGATAAGAATGTTTAAACAGGTGATATTTATTAGTTATTACTATTAAGTAAAAGTAATATTTTCAAGAGGGAGGCCATTAGTAGTAAAATAACATCTCAGGTAACTTATTTAAAACAGTCCAAGATGTAACTTTTGCTAATTATGTCTTAAGACACTTACAACACTGCTCCCCCTCCCCCAAATAAAAATATGTGACATTGAGTCATCTCAAAGAACCTAAAGCTAGAATCTGGGAGGAGCTTCTAAGAACCAGTGGTAGGTCACTTTGCTTGGCATTCTTAGGCTTCATCTCAAGATAAAGAGAACACCTAAAAAAGAGAGGAAGACACATTGTAGTTTCCTCATGTTATTTCTTTGGGTCTATAACCAGGGTATACACCAACCAACAAAAGAGGCTACCAGTGTGTTGGTCTTTGAGGTATGTAAAGGTGTATTCTCAGACCTCCCCCCACCTTCCCAAGTGCGATCTTTCTCTCCATTCAGAAAGAGCATCTTTTGGAAATAGCTGGATAGAGCTATGAAGTGGGACCACTGTTTGCTCCTCACAACTGGCTGCTCATGTCTCCATAAGCACAGGACTAGAGACAGTGACAGAGACAGTCTGGACACGCTTTATACCAGAACATTTATGCTGTTGTCTATTATACCTTTAGAGGACCAAGCAGGAGGTAGAAGGGACTACCACCTCAGTAGAATGAATGCCTTCTAGAAATCATATTGGAATCTGGGCACATTAACTTCCTTTCTAGCTGTGAGTCTGGAAGAAAATGTTATTGTCATTGATTCACCAGAGAGTGTGGTTTGGGGCAATCCATCCATCCTTATTTTGATAGTCACTGAGTTAGGGTGTGTCTCATTCAAAAACTTGTAAAAAGTAGAAATAAAAGAAAACAATAAGGTACAACAATACTGTGAAATAAGGGAAAGGAATTACCAACTTGAAGTCTTAAAGAGCATATGTTTCTAAAAGTAATGTCTTTGTAAGACTCAAGAAACATTCTGAAACTTGTTAACTAAACTCAGTAAAATGCAACAATGAATCTCCACGAAGCAGCATCAGCACACAATTAAAAACAGAATGAAATAGGAAAGGATGGTAGATAAGCTAAAAAATTCAATGACATTAAATATATAACAGGACAATTACAGCCCATGTTTTAAAAGGTATCAGAAATATTGAACTATAGTAATGATAATACGGAAGAATTAATTAGTGATGTGGAGGAATTTGAGAAGCTTTCCTAGAATAAGAGAATAAAGAGATGAAAATTATGACAGAGAACATGACCATTCATAAGGCCAAAATGGAGCTTTAATATGTTTAATTTGTGTTCCTGAGAAAGGAAACAAAAGATAGGAAACAGAAGCAGTAAATAAAGATGTTATAGAAGAAAACTTAACTGATAAACCTGCGCAAACTGATTTAAGTGATTTAACTGTACTAAAGATAGAACAATTGATGAGACATATATAACTCATACTGACAAACTTTTGAATTACAACAAATGGTCAATCGTTTAAAAACTAAATAATGGGGGGAAGTTACTAATAAAGGAAAAATGTATTCAGCCAGCTTCAGACAATACAAGTAACTATTCTAAAATAATGAAAAATATCTAAGAGTTTTAGAAGAGTAATAGCGTGACCTAAAGGTTTCACATCCAAACAGTTTGTATTCTCTGGTCTAAGAGACATTTGAGAATGGTTTTGAATACATATGTGGTCACAAGAGTAACACTTACATGACTTTACAAACAAATTAGCTGAAGCATTGCCCTGAATCAGCCTGCAGAGTCAGAGGTGGAAGTCAAACACGGGACACTAAAGATACCACAGCTGTCAGGTTTGTCCCCCCTCTGACTGGACCAGAACATCTGGAGTCCCTTTACCTAACACGCTGGTAGGATGATGCTGAAAGCCAGCGCTTCCTTCCCCTGCTTCTCTTCAGCTGCTGCCGCTTTCCCACCACCAGGAGACATACTTTGGATGCTTCATTCTTCACCTGAAAGTTGAGACTGAATCTTTTGTTAGGTTCAGTAACCTAGGAACTAAGTAGCACTTGCGAAGTGACTAAAAATTATATTTACATGGATGAAATATGCTTGCCAGTGTTTTTGTTAAGCTATACCTCAGGCGATATACTGGCAATTTTTAAAATAATATTTCCTCCTTCATGAGTCCTGTATTATGAGAAAGTTTTTGTTTGTTTGTCTGTTTTTACAGATTCGAAAACTTACTCAAGAGTGTTTGTAGGCTCTCTCAAAATCCCACACTTAGTAAGAAATAAATCTAAATTTGCACATTCTGATTTCAACTCAGATATTCCATTGCTTGTGGAATTTATGATTAGCTCATGGATGTTCAGAAAATGGTAGTTTATATTACATTTTTCTTGGTTTTATTTCATCAAAAAAAGAAATAACCTTTATGCCACTTAATATTTTTAATTAGTTTAGCCTATGTGGTTCAACTCTCAAGTGTATAATTATCCTCCATAAAGATATTTATATCTGAAAAGTCACTTTTCTAATTCCCAGTTAACGTGCTAGATTCCAAAACTTTTTTGATATCTATTCTCCTGATTATTTTGAATTAGATTATAGTGCAGATTACATATTTTGAAGAGAAAATGTAAACAAATTTAAAAAACAGGGTTTTGAGACCTTTCCTGCTAAAAACTTTGGTCCAGTTAGTAGAATACATGGAGCCGCCATGGAACTGTAAGCTTTCCACAGCTGTGAGCTGTAAGCTATTTAAACTTTCTAGGCCACATTTTAAATGTATTAAAACAAATGCCTCGAACTAAATTACTTTTTTGCACCCTTTCAGCTCTAAATTTGTCATATCCTTAAGAATGCTTTAAGCAGCATTAGAAACATGCAAAAAAACAAAATGTAATTCGAAGTCCCTGATCAATCAGCCAGCTACACCGGGGATTGTGATGAATTTGTAAACACTGACTTGTGGTTATTAAGATTCTAAATCAACCAGTTGGGCCCTTGTTGTTGTCTGTAAAGTCTCAGTCACAACAGAAAATATGGTCAGGTGGGGTTTCCATGGTCAATGTTCTCTTGGCTATTAGCTGGCTATCACCAGATAGCATCGTGATTAGGACTCAGTGATAGACCAAGTCCCTACATAAGGCTTAGAGGATACTCTATATAAATCTGAAAATGTGGTGATTAAAAGAAGAAAAAGAGAGGTTACATTGCCTTAAAGTTGTAGTAGTTAAGTAATACTTGGTAATCTGTGGTCTTCAGGTACAATACAAGAGATGTTTCTTTTTTAAAATAATTTTTTAAATTAACATTCTTTTTTAAAAGATTTTATTTATTTATCTTTAGAGGGGAAGAGAAGGGGAGAGAAGGAGAGAAATATCAATGTATGGTTGCAGCTTGTGAGTCCCCCGCTGGGAATTGGCCTGCAACCCAGACATGTGCCCTGACTGGGAATCGAACTGTGATCATGTGGTTCACAGGCCCGCACCCAATCCACTGAGCTATACCAGCCAGGGCACAAGAGATGTTTCTTTACAAATTTTTCAGGTTCTCTGCCTTTCCAGCTCGATGGGGGTGGCTTGAGTAAGTGGACGCATAGAACCCCTCCAACATTCCAATTCTGCTCTGTGAGTATCTTTTTCTTTCCAATTGTTTGGCATCTATTTCCTTTTATTTTCTTGCAAGCAAATCACCCTCCATTTACTGAAATCTAAGATGTTCTATTGTGTCTGAAGATCAACTCTTTTTTGCAAAGTAGGATTTTTGTCCAATCCACAAATTGCTATTTATTGTTCCTGTGTTCAGTTATTTTCTTGCCCTTGGATATTCCTAATTTTTATGCCATTTTACATTTTGTGTATGGTGCCTTCATATAAATTAGTTTATAAGCTATTCCATTTTCTCCCTTTACAACCTGTTTATATCCTATGTCCCTCACACAAACTGGCCCATCCTTTTGAGGTAAAGTTCTCGTGTATACGGTGTACAGACTCTGGGAAGTGCTGTACCATCCTCTGGACTCGTATGGAATTTCCATTCAGGACTTCGTTTCTGCCTCGGGTCGCTGGCCCTTTAAGTAAGCTTCCTTTGCCTCAAGCTGAGCTCTGTCTCACCCTGAGTTCTCCACTTCTTTCAGGCTGATCTTGCTATGAACTGAAGACTACACAGCAATGTTAGACAGGACTTTCTGGGAGGATAGAAATGTTCTCTGCCTCTGCCATTCAATAGTTTAGCCACTAGCTGCATGCGGCTCTTTAGTACTTAAAAATGTATTTAATATGATGGAGAAGTGAATCCTTAATTTTATTAATTTTAATTAAGTATAACAGCAGAGAGTTTTTAAAGTATCTTTTTCCTATTCTACACTTACACATTTCTTGCACTTGGATTACCCATCGTCATTCCCTCAGTCCCGGAAATCCTAGTTGTCCCATTAAGTCCCAATTTAGAATCAGATTCTACAGGGCATCTTCCTGACATTGAGCCCATACCAAGCTTGTCTTTTTTGTTGCATTAATCATCCTATCACTCTGGCGATTATTGGACACTGTTATATGTTGGAATTTAGCTGCTTCACGGAGGTGTGTTTTTCTCCATAATCAAACATAAACTCTTTGAGGCCAGAAACTGGGTCTAACATTTCTTTTGCTTCCCTCTTGGCAACATAGCTTATAGCTGGGTACCTGGTTGCTGCTCAGTAAATACTTATTGCATGGATAAATAAAGTAGGATACGTCAAGGAGCAGGGGCACTGGGCAGATGGGGCCCAAATGACAAAAGCCACACTGTTCCCTTCTAGGAGTAATGGCTTATTTTGATAGTTTTTTCCACAAGGTTGCAGAAAAGTCTGTGAGATCTGCAATATACTGTTAGAGAGCCTGGCAAGGAGAGAACCGGTTTCTCAGCAACTGCAGCGCAGAGTTCAGTGATGTTGCATGGACAGGCTTCTCTGGTTCTCTCCCCATATAAAATTATGGAAGCAGACAGACTTCAGGAGTGAAATTCTCAGGTTTCTCTCATGTGTGTGGAAAGCCACACGGTGGCTCCCATCACTAGTGATTTCAGATCTGTGCAACCGTTCTGTTTTTACTTTCTACAACTTCTTGAAATTGTAGGCTATGTTATTTGTATATTGTGTCTATTCAAACTATTAGTGTGCAGAAACTTACTACTGCATTTTCTTGACCAGAATGGGACAAGAAAACAACAAAGGTCATCAAATAGCAGAAACAATGCAACACAGTGCTAGTGATTTTAAATCACTCTGACAAAACATTCTTGAATATTGTGTAATATTATTGATAAGTTTGAACAGATATACCGTACTAAGTAACAGTACAGTATCAGCCACATTTCTGAAAATAGTCAACAATAATCGGAATTTGTTTATACATATAGCATGTGTTTTCGAAGTAACACCAGGAAAACCTCATTATGATAGACTTTACTGGAAGATCTCTGAGGTCCTTTCCAGCTTTAAAATGCTGAATATAATTCAGAATTTATGATAATTTGAACTAGGCTTGGCTGAAATTTACTTTTGTATGATCTATGAAGCAAGGATTTGCTAATAGTGTAAACAAGATTGCTTGAGGCTTTTGCCAAGCTGTTCTTAAAGATTTTAACACATTGTGTGATACAAATGGGTCTGACTAATTTCAAATGATTCCTGCCTATTTATGAAAGCACGCAATGAAAGTCTGTTACTTAGAAATGCTTTTATTAGCAGCTAAGTTTACAGGGTGAATTTGAAAGTAATGTATCTGTATTTCTTATTAGAGTGCATAGCTTTTTGTTGCTGTTGTTAATTCAGATTGGTTTCTCCAAGGCTAGAACACACCAATGAGATTTTTCTGTCATTGAAAATGACTCTTTCAAAGACAACTGTGTATTTCAGTGGTTTATTTTCTCCCTTCTTTACTGTATCTACCTTTATCACCTTGATCTATATTAAAATATATTTATTAAGCATTGGTATTATTTTACTACCAACCCAGGTGAGATTGGGTTCAACAGTAGACAACTGTTTGAGAAATAATCAACCTCCCCTAGTGTTTCCTATAGTTATCTCTAATTATTTAATATTTTATTTTATTATTTGTTATTGTGGTACAGTTGTCCCAATTTTTCCCCCTTTGCCTTCCTTGGCCCAGCCCACCCCCTGCTCCCACAGTCAATCCCAACATTGGCCATGTTCACATTTGTTTATAATTCTGTTTTTTTAAGATACTATTCATTTATTTATTTTTAGAGAGGGGGAAGGGAGGGAGAAAGAGAGGGAGAGACATCAATGTGTGGTTGCCTCTGGTGAGTCCCCTGCTGGGGAACCTGGCCCACAACCCAGGCATGTGCCTTGACTGGGAATTGAACCTGTGACCCTTTGGTTCACAGGCTGGTGCTCAACCCACTGAGCCATACCAGCCAGGGCTGTTTATAATTCTTTAAGAGTACAAAGAATTAACATAAAAAACTGTAACACTGGGTTCACTCTTGTAAAGTCTTAATTTTTTTCCTCAACAGGTAGTCATATTAATTTGTTTTTCTTGAGGTGAAAATAGTTCTCCATGTATAAAAAGGCTAGAAAAAATTTTGTGCTGTAATGTGAAACTAAAAATTTACCCTAGACCACAGAGTTTGACTGTTTCACTTAAAAACAGCAAAAATTCTAATCAAAACAGCATGGTTCTGGCATAAAAACAGACATATAGACCAATGAGTTATAAGTAAATCCACACCTCTATACGGTCAATTAGTATGAGACAGAAGGGACAAGCACAAACAATACCACCCTTTCTGGGGTAAAGACAGTCTACTCAGTGAATAGGGTTGGGAACATCAGACAGATACATGCCAAAAATGACACCAGACCACCTTTTATCTACCACATACAGAAAACAATCCAAATGGATTAAAGACTTAGATGTAAGCTTCAAAACCATAGAACTTCTGGAAGAAAACACAGGCAGTAAAATCTCTGATATTTCTTTTAGCAATAAATGACCTCAGGTCAGAGAAACAAAAACATACAAGGAAAGGAACAAAAGAAAAACCAGTGGGACTACATCAAGCTGGAAAGGTGTTGCACAGCAGGGAAAACCATCAACAAAATGGAAATACAGCACACTGATTGGGAGAAGGTACTTACCAATGATACATCCAATAAGGGCTTAATATCCAAAAGTTTTAGAGAACTCATACAGCTCAACAGCAAAAACAAAGCATCAAATTAAAAAATGAACAAAAGACCTGAATAGACACTTCTCAGTAGACTTTTGAAAAGATGCTCAGTGAAAAGATCACTAGTCATCAGAGAACTGCAAATTAAAGCACAATGATGTACCATCTCCTACCTGTCAGAATGGTTATCATCAATAAATCTAGCAACAAGTGCTGGCCAGGATACAGGGGAAAGGGACCCTTCATGCACCCTTCATTGGGACTGCAGATTTGTGAACCACTCTGGAAAATGATATGAAGAGTTCTCAAAAAAATAAAAATGGAAACTGCCTTATGATCCAGCAATTTCACTTCTGAGCGTATATCCAAAGAAATCCAAAATACTAATTCGCAAAAATATATGCACCCTTATGCTCATCGCAACATTATTTACAATAGCCAAGCTATGGAAGTAACCCAAGTGCCCATCAAAAGAGGAATGGGTAACAAAGTGATGGAATATTACTTGGCCATAAAAAAGAATGATGTTTCACTATTTGCTACAGCATAGGCCTAGAGGGTGCTCTGCAAAGTGAAATAAATCAGACAGAATAAGACAAATACTATATGATTTCACTTACATATGGAACCTAAAGAGCAAAATAAATGAAAAAACAAAATAGAAACAGACTCATAGATTCAGAGATCAGAGGTATTGAGGGACTGGGTGAAAAAGGTAAAGGGATGAGGAAGTACAGATCAGTAGTCCCAATATAGTACAGGGATGTAACTATAGCATAGGAAATATAGTCAATCATATTTTAATATGTATGGTGCCAGGTGGGGCCTGGAAATAAGGGGGGTCATTTTGTAAAGCGTATTGTTGCCTAGCCACTTTGGTGTATGACTGAAGCTAATACAAAATCATACTGAATGTAAATTATTATAGTATGTTTTATTGATTATGCTATTAGTTGTCCCATTTTTTTCTCCCTTTTATCAACCCTCCACCTTGCACATTCCTACCCTCCACCATTCCCCGCCTTAGTTCAGGTCCATGGGTTGTACATGTAAGTCCCTTGGCCTCTCTATTTCCCATACTATTCTTAACCTCCCCTTGTCTATTTTATTCCTGCCAATCACACTTCTTGTTCCCTGTACCTTTCCCCCATGCCCTCTTCTGCTTCCCACTGATAACCCTCCATGTGATCTCCATTTCTGTGGTTCTGTTCCTGTTCTAGTTGTTTGCTTAGTTTTTGTTTTTGTTTTTTTAGGTTTGGTTGTTGATGGTGGTGAGTTTGTTGTCATTTTACTGTTCATAGTTTTTGATTTTCTATTTCTTAGATAAGTCCTTTTAACATTTCCTATAATAAGGGCTTAGTGAGGATGAACTCCTTTAACCTGACCTTATCTGGGAAGCACTTTATCTGCCCTTCCATTCTAAATGAGAACTTTGCAGGATGTAGGTTGTTGCCTTTCATGACTTTGAATACGTCTTTCCAGCCCCTTCTTGCTTGCGAGGTTTCTTTTGAGAAATCAGCTGATAGTCTTATGGGAACTTCTTTGTAGGTAACTACCTCCTTTTCTCTTGTTGATTTTAAGATTCTCTAACGATTTGAATGCAAATTGTAAGTAAAAATAAATAAATAATAAGGAAGCCAAAAGAGTAAAAACCCAGCAAAAATTCTTCTCAGGATTTATATGGATATACCTGTTGCATTTTACAAAAATAAATACCAAAATATTTATTTTGTAAGATCTTTCTTTTTTTTAACTTTTTAAATTGTTTCTCAAGTACAGTTATCCCCATTTCCTCCCCACCAATCCCCCAACCCCAGTCAGCCCCACCTTCTGCCCCTGATTCCCTCCCACCTTGGTTTTGTGCATGTGTCCTTTACAGATATTCCTGAAAACCCTTCCCCCTTTGTAAGATCTTATATACAGTTTAGAATAATAATTTGAAAATCATTGAATTTAAAGTACAATGCAGGAAATATCTGGTATCATTTTCTATAAGTAAAATATAAAATCAGTTCCACCAGATGTTTTCATGAAAATGCCTACAATCTCCCTCAGTGTATTTTCTAAATACCATAAAATAAATATAAATAAATATAAACATTTATAACGTTTAGGGCAGTGGTATTTTGTAGCACCATTTTCTAGATTCCATAGGCTGCATTTCTACTAATAAAAACCAGCACCTATGATAATATCAAAGACATATGATGAAGTGTAAAATGATTACTTCTGTAGTGCTTTAAACTGTTTAATTCATTTTACACATATTCTGTTGTAATTTTCACTTCAGTAGCATTTAGAAGGTACATGATGTAGTCCTTGCCCTGGCCATAGTTCTCACTGTATACATTATCTTACTCAACTCTCACAAGAACCTGTGACGCTATGATCATGTTCATTAACTGTACTGGAAAATTGAGGCCTTGAGAGAGACAGAGTAACTTGCATGAGAGATCCCATCAGTAGGTTGGCAGAGGAAGCCCTTAAATACCCAGACTCTAAAGCCTGTGCCCTTACCTTTCAAATTATTGTTTTTCTGAGCAAGGTTTTTTAAACTTATTTTTCTCATGGTATCAATTGCACTAGTTATCTTATTTTCATTGCATTTTTTCCATTACCACATACACCCCTTAACCCCTCTTCCACCTCCCCCTCCCCCCTCAATCACCACATTGTTGTCTGTGTCCATGAGTTCTCTTTCTTTTTCATGGATCCCTCCACCCCTCAAAACCCCCTACTTAGAGCTGTCAGCCTGCTCTCTGTCTGTGAATCTGAGCCTATTTTGCTTGCTAGTTTTGTTTGTTCATTAGATACCATATATGAGTGAAATCATGAAATCATGTAGTATTTTTCTCTCTCTGACTAGCTTATTTCACTTAGTGTAATATTCTCCAGGTCTGTCCATGTTGTCATAAAGGGTAGAATTTCCTTCTTTTTTATGGCTGAGTAGTATTCTATTTTGTAAATGTACCAAAGTTGGTTTATCCACTCCTCTACTGATGGACACTTGGGCTGCTTCAAAATCTTGGCTACTGAAAATAGTGCTGCAATGAACACAGAAGTGCTTATGTTCTTTTGACTTAGTGTTTCAGGTGTCTTTGGACAAATTCCCAGAAGTGGAATCACTGGTCATAAAGCAGTTTCATTTTTAATTTTTTGAGGTAACTCCATGCTGTTTTCCACAGTGTCTGCACCAATCTGCATTCCCATCAAGAGTTCTCCTTTATCTAAATCTTCCCCAGAACTTGTTGTTTGTCTATTTATTGATGATAGCCATTATAATATCAAACTAAAATTTTTTTCGCAGCAAAGGAAGCCATCAACACAATGAAAAGACAGCCTAGTGAATGTGAGAACATATTCACCAATATATCTGATAAGGGCTTAATATCTAAAATTTACAAAGAACTTATAAAACTCAACACCAAAAAGCCAAACAATCCAATTTAAAAATGGGCAAAGGCCCTGAATAGATACTTCTCTAAAGAGGACATACAGATGGCCAACAGACAAATGAAAAGATGCTCAATGTCACTAATCATCAGAGAAATAAAAATTGAAATCACAATATGATATCACCTCACGCCTGCACTAGTTATCTTAAAACCTTAATGCCTCTGAAAAGTAAATACAAATAGGTCATTAATTTTTCTAAACAATGAGACATGATTTTTGAAAAGATATGAAAGTATTATATTGGAAGAGGTGAAGAAGTTGGTTCGATGCCTTCTGTTTTAAATGGTGGTGTAACAAAATTTGAATATAGTTATTGAGGGATTATTTTGTTTAGCAATCCAAAATAAAATAAAAATCATTTTTCAAAATTCTATTTAGATTAATCAGTTTTCTCAGGTTAAATGCTTTATCTGAAATTCTTTACACCAATAAAACGATTTCTTGTTCTCATCCAATTCGGGACTTCTCTTTCATGTCTGTTGGTTGGAAAGGGTCAGTTTCATTCACTACTTCTTAACATAAAGGAAGTACAACGATGTAAAAATATAATTTGTTGAAGAAATGCTGGTTTCTGGAGACACGAGGCTTATAATTTGTGAGCTTTAAATCCTTTTCCGGTTCATCTTTCTATTTCTGTGCCCTAAAACAGGCATTGCTTTAGATTTTATAGTAAGTACCACTGAAATGTACAAATAAGTACTCAACTCAAAGCAGGCTATTTTGATGTTATCATTTTAATTCCAATGACATTTTGGTTAGGTGGTCCTTAATCAGTGAACATGCTAGAAATAATCAGCAGAAAATAAAACCAAGAAAGGATTTCACTGCACATGAAAAAAATTGTTAACTAAAGTTAGATAAAGAATAATATCTTGTTAAAACATTTACACATTGTTGGAGCTCAGACAATTTATCTTGGTAAAATAATGACTAAAACAAACCACCAGAAAGTATTAACATTAAGCCCTGGCTGGTGTGGCTCAGTGGATTGAGCGCGGGCCTGCGAACCACACGATCGCGGTTCGATTCCCAGTCAGGGCACATGCCTGGGTTGTAGGCCAGTTCCCAGCAGGGGACTCAGAAGAGGCAACCATACATTGATATTTTTCTCCTTCTCTCCTTCCCTTCCCCTCTAAAGATAAATAAATAAAATCTTAAAAAAAGAAAGTATTAACATTAAAAAGTTTTGATTTGGATGACAATTGATTTATTCGTTAAATTTTTCTTATAAAATGCACAGATAAAAGTTTTTCCAATTAAAATTTTTCAGTAAAAGGAAACAGTAGAGATAAGGGGGTTATTTAATCATAACATATTCCAAGTTGAGCATGGAATTAACTTAGCTTAATAGATTTATCCTAAAAATAACCTAAATATATTTATTCTAAAAATAAATTAAAATTTATCAATGATTTTATAATAAAATATTTATTTTCATAAATAATGAGTCAAAATATCCAAATGTCAAAGTTAGAGCTCAGAATACTCACCTGTAAAATGATAGTATAAAGACAGCAGGTTCAAAATATGTCTGTTGCTTCAAAATCTATAGTTTTTATTCCAAGATCTTCTCATTTAAAAAATAAATTTAATAATGATATTATCTGTCCTTCTTACCAAGTCATTGACTTGGTAACCATATTATATAGTAATTATAAAACTCTGTTAAATTTAAAACGTCATTTAATAATGGTACTTATTACTTTCAATTGCCTGTTGTTGGACATTCTTAGATGAATGTATAATCAGTAGAAACTAAATTTATGGCATTTTCTCAAAAAGTTAACCTCTCTTTGTGACTTCTGGACTCTGTCACTGACACCACAGTTCTAACACATCTTCAGGATTTGGGAGTGGAAGGTTCAGAATTCCTTGGGACTCCTTCTCTATCACAACCGCAGAAACCGTGTGGAGTCTGTAAACCATCACGCGGCAGATCCACAATGAAATCGGTGTTGCGCCTCTATCGGAGACAGCTCTGCCTGGGTGGGCCCAGCTCCCACTTGGAGATGCACAGGGCCCACGCCATGTGGCACAGTCTCCTACACACCTCAATTGTTACTCAGTGACAGCTTCACCCCATTTTATATAATAGGTACATTTCTGGAAATTTTCCAAAACTAAATGTTTTTACAAATAAAAATGTATTCCACATGTAAAAAAAAAGTGATTTTAAGGAGTCCACTGAAAAATTTTGGGTCAGGTGAAAAATAAATTTTAAACCTTTTCTCTACTTTCTGTCATTAAAACATGGCACACAAATATTCCTTCTCTTTCTCAGAGAGTCTCTTGTAAAGGACACCCTGAATGTAGTTCATTGAAGATTTGTTTCTCTGGCAAATCCAGACGTTCAATGACCCATTGAATTAGTGTCACTGTGGTAATGTGGTTTGGTTTTCTGCTTTATATGAAATCTAAGGGCTTTAAATAAATAATTGTGATTAATTGAAAGTTTCCAGCAGTAGTAAAACAAAGGCAAAGAAGAAAGAGCACAGAGTTACCCTATCCTTTATATCTGAGGCGGTGCAGATGACATTTAAGGTATAACTGCGAGAAGCAACTAAGTTAAAATGAACAGCACTTAGCTATGTGATCAGTTTGATTTTCAGTGGGGCTTGGAATAAAACAATAAGTAAGAGGACAACTTTAGTTACCCAAGATACCTATTGAAAGTATTTGAGTCAATTCATTGCTTGACAAAGAGACATGCATTTTTTAATGAGAATGATCATAAATGGTAATAATGCATGTTGTTACAGTCGATGTGACTATGATTAACTTAACATGATCATGCTTCAACCATAAGGTTAAGCACACATGTAAGTTTTCCTATGTCCCTGTTGAAATTAAAAACAGAGAGACCCAAGTTTGAAGTTATTTCTGTCTGACTAGTATGACTGAAATAAAATCAACATTCAAAAAACATATTATAACAAAATCCTTTAAATGCTTTAATAAAATCTAGGACTGGCTACACGGCAAGAGTGTAACTGAAAAAACATAAAGTCATGTAGACTAGGAAGACGAGCCACTGGGTTACAAATGAAACTGTGTGGATTATTATGTTTCTGTAGGGGAAAACAAGACAAAACAAAACAAAAACAGAAGAAGCAGAAAAGAATTAGAACAGAAGTTTTGCATTACTCATCCAAAGCTTCTCTGAACTAAGGGGTATCTGAGGGGTACAAGCAGCATCTTGAGGCTGCCCCGCCCAGATGAGGTGTGGAAAGAAACTCCTTCGCTATCAAATGACGTTAGTGTCTGAAGTGAGAGAGAACCTGCATCAGCATGTCCAGTCCCAGTGCTGTTTCCAAAGTACAAAGTTCAATGGATCGTGGTGATAACCAGGGTTACCTGGCCTGGCAAAATGCATGCATTTTTCACAAAATGGTTGAAAGTTTTATGTCTGAAATGATTACTTTATGCATTTTTTCATTTGTAGTCAATTATTCTATGCATTATGGAAGTGACATCATGCATAGTATTATTATGGAAGTGTAGTCTGATTTTCCACATCAATCTGGATTTCCTAAAAAAATGTTTTCTTTTAAGTAAAGACAAGCCTCTGAATGTATAACTAAATGTCATTTCCTCTTTGAGTTATTTTTGTATAATTAAGTTCACAAGTGAGAAAGAAAAAAAAGGGTCTGTTATCAGACATGTTCTGATTTTAGATGTGGAATCTGTAGGCATTTATCTATAACCTAATATCATCATATTGTAACACTGTATTTTATTAATTACTGTCATAGATTGTCCCTCTTAAACTATTAATTAAACATCGTTTCCAAGGTCCTGACAACAATTTCCTGGCTTCAACAAGGAACATTTAAGTTCTAAATTCACCTAAACCAAGTGGGTGAAATAAAAAACATTTGCTTCCTTTCAGCCTCAAGTGGTATTTTCTCTCTCCCTTTGCCCTCAAGCCCTGTCTTCCTGCACGGCCCCTGCGTCACTCTGTGGCTTCCCCACAGGCCCAGTGAACCCAGTCCTGCTGTGACCGTGCCTGCCCCTTTGTCATTTGTCCTCATTTAGCCCCTTGTTCTTCCTAAAGTGCACTATTAAACTTCTGCTTCTCACCTTCACTCTCGCTTCCACTCCCTAATCTATGTTCCCTTCTGTCTGCACAATTATCTATCTGGTTTAAATCTGACTAAATTACTAACTCCTCAGATCCTTACTTTTCAACGCTGCTCTCAGGCAAAGTATTATCCTCTGCAGACTTAGCTCTTAAAACTCCGTGCCTCACAATGGATATTCCAGTCACACTGGGTTGTACTGCCCCTCCCTGCTATCTTAATCCGTTTTCTTTTCATGTGATATTACTGGTTAAATAACAGCGAATGCAACATTTTAATGAGCCCCTTTCATGACCTCTTGAAAATAATAACTGTCCCTCTAGTTCTTTCTAAAGTTTTTAAAGGAAATTCTTTAAGGGGGTTGGGGGAGGAGAGGAGAGGAGTGAGAGGAGAGGACAAAGGAGGGGAGGGGAGAAGCTGAGAAGGTAGAGGAGGGGAAAGAAGGCGAGGAGAGGGTAGGGGACAGGAGGGGAGGAGAATGGAAAGAAAGGGAAGAGAGGGGAAGGGAGGAGAGAGCTGATCTATGAGCAGCTGCTATTCGCCAGCCACTTTCTGCAGATGGTCTTAAGTCCTCACAGCAACAGTATGGCATGGGTGTATTTTTTATTTTATAAATAAAAATATTAGAACTCAGAGGGTTTACATTGTCAAAGGCAATACCTACTGTTAAAACTTGGAGCCTAGTGAATGAGGCCGGGACCCCCAGATGAAATTTGTTTATAAAAATTGTGCATTTATTCTTGCGTATTTAAACTTCAGTCACCCTCAAGGTACTCTCCATCTGATGCAATATGACACCTGTCCAGACATTTTTTTCCACTGCTCAAAACAGTTTTTGAACTCATTGATTTTGATACCTTTTAGTGCTTTTACCGTTTTTTTGTTTCACATCTTCCACATTGACATATGTTTCCCTTTGAGGACTTTTTCATCTGGGGAAACAAAAAAACAGTTCTCCAGGTGTGGATAGATAGGGTGGGGTGAGGGACATGTCATTTTTTTTGGTTAAAAACTGCTGACTACTCAGTACAGTGTGGACAGGTACACTCATAAATCACCCATCATGAAATGGGAAAACATGTTGAGACTCTTCAAAAAATTCACTGAAGCTGAATACAGCCTCTCACAATAACACCAGCTGGTACACTGACATGGATGGGTTCTTAGAACACTCACCTAGTTGGGGGAGGCCTGCACTATAAGAGGCCCACTTCCAGAAGATAATCTCGTTTTTAACCCCCTCCTCATATATGTATGTCAAGTTTACATGATGTACACTTTAAATATCTTACAATTTTATACATTGGTTGGTGTGGGTCAGTGGATTGAGGCCCTGCCTGTAAACCAAAGTGTTGCCAATTTGATTACCAATCAGGGCACATGCCTGGGTTGTGGACCAGGACCCCAGCTGGGGGCGTTCAAGAGACAACCACACATTGACTCTCTCTTTCTCCCTCCCTACCTCTCTGTCTAAAATAAATAAAGTCTTTGAAAAGTAAATAAGTATCTTACAATTTACTTGTAAATTATACCTTGAAAATATCAAACTTTTTTAAAAAAAAGAGGCAAGAAAGTAGAGACTGGAATCACCCATTTGATTCCAAGGGCCAAAATCTTTGCACTGTACTACACTCAGATTCTCATCCATCATCAGGGTAAGGACGTCTCGCTGGCTGGGAGCAAGGCAGGCTAGAGTATTCTCCCATGAGTCAATTATAACACACTAGATTCTGGTCTTTCAAGATTGCTCTCTCATCATTTTACTCCTACCGACCAAAATGGCCAACAATCTCTGTCCTTGATACTTTTGTCCAAGGGGATGATCAATCCCCAGTGGAAACCCCCCAGATGAACCTTCAGCCAGAGTTTGCTCGGGTCCGTGTTCACTGCCTAGCCCGTCCTACATAGACGGCTCCCGAATCATGAGTCAACTACATGGATGGGAAGTGTCAGTAAACAGTATACATTTTAGAGTCCAGAGAAAAAATGTACAGTACCTTAGAAAACCATGTTTTAATAACATATACCTTTAAAACTTTATATAGCACACCTGATTAAGGAGTTTGGGGACAGCAGATTCAACTTATAATGTTATACTATTAGAGAACCTTCAGTTTTCTTTGAAAATAGGCATGAATATTTTGACATGAAGCTGGCCAGGTGGTAAAAATAAGGTTAGAAGGGCATAGAAAAGACATTATCCCCCTTCCCTTGCAAAATATGCTTGAAAGAGAAAAAGAGTCCCCTAGAAGCCGTAGCTCAAATGAGAGAAAACCACCAGTTTCTGAAACAGTCACGTGGGCAAGGATCCTTGTGAGCGGGGGAAACTGCTTGTCACTGAAAAAAAATATGTCTATGCAAACAAAAACCTTGTGTTCTGGCCTATTGAGGAGAATTCCAAACAAAGGTCCATGATGAATTGGTTGTCACAATGGACAATGCTTTCCCCGATTTTGCCTTATTTTCCCCTTCCCCCATCTTTTCCCTTCTGTCTTGATTTTTAACCGTCCCCTTCCGTCCCTGGTAGCTAGAAAACACAAAGTTTATAAGAAATATTTTGGTTCACACATTCACATATAATTTGGAAATTTTTAAATTCTATGGACAATTGTACTATGTTAAATATGCATTAGAAATGAAACAGCATTGAACCTTCCAGAAAGTTCCTGTGTTTCACACTGAATGATATAGTAAGCAAAATAACCAATAAGAAAGAGTTCATTCTATCAGATTTTGTGTGGGTCTGGGTAAACTTTAAATTTTGCTTGTCTCTAGGTTATTTACTTTTCTAGGGTTGGATCTCCCTAAAAGCAGGCAAATGTTAATTTAATGCTAATGATAATAGCAAAAGTAAGATGGCAGATTCTACATTTTAGTTTGCTTTCCCACCCATCTGTGTGACTGGGAAAGACATAAGTTTTTGCTGTCTGAAAGAAAAATGTATTTATCGCATCTGCATACTTGCACAGACTAAGAATTTATATTAGGAGAGAAAGGACAGTGGCTCTTTCTTTCATTTGCTGCCTCAGTGGAAGGAAGTAGGCGGGCACAACCATCTACCAGATGCTCTGACAAACTTGCTGTCTGGATTCCCTGCACATACACAGAATGATGACCAAGTTCAATGTGGCCACAATTCCTGTTTCATACAAATGACTTTGTAATATCTTTTCTCACTGTATGACTTGAAATTCTTTTTCTTGGATGGGAACTAATAATCACAAAAATTGTTATATATTTTGAATTATTTGTGGACAAGTTTATATAGAAGGGAGGAACCTTTGAAGTTATATCTTATAATACTAAATGGGATGATTCAATATATAACACACACACATAATATATGTATATAATATGTGTAGCTTTCTATGATGTAGATATTGCTTCTGGGGAAATATATATTCGTATATGCATATATGTACATAATATATACAAATATGTTTATATATACATTAATTAAATATTTTCACATATCTTATATTAACATGTATGTGGAGAGGACTAAGACAAGTTTCCTATAATGGTGAACTACATTGGTGCTGGCATATTATGCTTTTCCTATATGTAGTTATGTTTCAGATGGGAGGTGGGGGGATATAGGTAGAAGATGGGCAATGATAAATCCAAATTTACATCATAAGGACCAGATTTGATAGCCCATTAATGTACTAAACATTCCTTTGTAGTACGCTGTTACATTAATGTTAAGATAAATATACACCAAATGAAAAATGGAATGATTTAAATAATTTTTGTCCAGCTCAGCATTAAAATATAGTTACATTTAATTAGATAATATTTTATGAACCACTTGCACAGACTTTCTGTATCAGATCCTTTGGAAATTATCAACTCTTCCTATTGAACAAATTGGTTTTAAACTCATTTTAAAATAAAATTTAAAATAAAATAAAGCCAGCGGAAGAGTATAAATTATTAGATAACTATGAATACATATATAGCTATTCCATTACAGGTAGAGGCAGTTTGTGGGGATTTTAAGCACAGAGGTATTAGAAGTCCAGGGCAAGATTTTTGTATTTAGGAGAGTGTTTGTTTTATTTTATTTTATTTTTTTAGATGGGAATAAGAGAAAAGTACTCAATAGACTAGGACCTCTAACATGAAATTTACCAGCAGTGTAAATAGCTATTCCCAGAACAACTTTAGATCTAGAATTTAATGTCATATCATAAGAGCTTCTCCTTTACTTTTGGAAGCATGTTATTATTTCCCCATATGTTGAACTTTCATATAGTCAGTTTCTTTTAAGAAGAACAATGCTATATGGTATTATTTGTATGTCAGGGGAAGATGGATACATTTAAGTGATATTATGGAATAGACATATAATCACAATTGTCACATATTTTAGTGCTCTGTTCAAACAAGTTCAATTTTGTTATTTACAATACAGACATGAACAGTCTCTATTTCAAAACTGAAACACTGTGAGAGCAACTATTATTTGAGTTATCTAAATTAGTTTTAAAAATACAAGCATTTAAACATTGAGCTATAATTCTTGCTGAACATCTAATAATTATTTTAAAAAGCTAATTTAAATTAATTTTTTGTGTGATAAGCATTTTCTTTTTTATTTTATTGCATTTATTGAGGTGATCAGCTAATTAAATATGTAAGTTTCAGGTGTACTATTCTATAATAAAATTCTATTCTATAATTAAAGTTAGTTTTTAACTTGATATACAGATCTAATCCTGGTTGATAGAAATACAATTTAAATGTTTATATCAATATTTTAGCATATGGAGCTTTACTTTAACTGTTACAAATTCTGATTTGTGGTAGCCACCAGTTTTTGAAGGAAAAACAAAAATTCCATTAATTGATGGTTCTTTGTCAAGTTGTAGTATAAAATATAATTGCGTTTTGTAAGCTTGTTCACTAATTTCAAAAGTTTCTATTTTAAAGAACCTTTAGATTTAGGACCACCGAAGATAAGAATTCTAAAATTTGGAACACCTTATGTGGTGTTTTTTTTATCTATTAATAGTTGTTCACTTCAGAAGAAATATTAGTCATTAATGGGTAATCTATTTTTTCTGGATTTATTTTTATTTGCAATTTATCTGTAGAATTCTTGTTTTTTCTCTAGGCTTACACTCTATGTTCATAATTTTATATACCAGAGCATGAAATATTAAAATAAAAATTTCTCTTTTGAACCAAACTGGAGGTTTGATTCTTATACCTATACCCATTCAGGAAGCAATATATACACACTTAATTTATACTTTACTTAGAAAAACACTAATAACTTTTCACAATTGGTTTTGAATACAGATGTATTTGTTTCACAATTTTGGTTTTGAATAACCTAAAGCCTATTGAATTTTTTTGTTATACTAGTTAGTAGAAATGATCATTCATGCCACAACCGATTTTGAGCATCTTTAAATAAGTCCTATTAAGTACAGTCATGGATGTAAAAGTAGAAGTGATTTCTTCTCTAAAAGAAGTTGGATTCCAGCTATAAGAAAATGTTGTGAATGTGAAGTAAGAAAAAGCATTTTTGGAGATGATGATAATGCAACCACCACTTCTCCTAAAAGAAACCTTGCCCCAGGCTGATGGAGGGTGATTCCCAGGCTGCCAACTTCTGAAACGTTGGGTGACTGAACTGTGTGGAAGCTTCATGTTAGGGAAGCCACATCACAGACTGCAAAGCAGCCCATTAGCTAGAATTACAGATGAGTTAATCCAAGCATATACACTTTTCGTGCATTTAGTTTAATAAATACCTCAATTATCAACTTAGTGAATAACAGTTGCTATGCCCACCTGGTTGTAAAAGCTGAATGTAGAAGTAGGGACAAGAGGCAAGGTAAAATTTTAAGGTAGCATATAGTAAAAATAAATTTAAAAAGCCATTTGTTAGGAGTAAAAGTAACACTCATAAGGAATATGACTGTGTAAATTATTGACAGATCAGTAGCACAAAAAAAAAGTTCTTGATTTCTTGAGTCTAAAGAAGCTGCAGGTAACTAAAACTCGAAATACCCTGTGAGGCTCCACCCCCACGGCCCTCCCCATGGTAACCATCAGTTTGTTCTCTATGTCCATGAGCTGTTTCTGTTTGTTTGTTTTGTTTTGCAGATCCCATGTATAAGTGAAATCATATGGTACTTGCTTTTTTCTGTGTGAATTATTTGGACTTATTTCTTAAACTTATTTATTCAGACAGTGGTCAACAAACTTTTTCTGTACAGACCCAAATGGTAAACAATTTTGGTTTGTAGCCAATAGTCTCTGTAACAACTCCCAACACTATTGTTGTACGAAGGTAGCCACAGCCAATACATCAGTGAACAGGTGGTTGTTTTCTAAGAAATCTTTATATGTACACACTGAAATTTATATGGAACATTATTTTTATAGATCACAAAGTATTTTTTCAAGTATCACAAGATGTATAAATCATTCGGTCCAGACAAAAACAGGTGGCAAGTTCAAAGTGATAGGTTTTTGTGTGTGGATGGCTAACCGAGTGCATGCGGATGTCCTGGAATGACCAGGTCTGTAAGACTACGGTGTTGGGGAGAGTCGCACACATGAACACTGAGGATGCTCAGTGTGACTGTATTTGTGATAAGAGATGTGCAGTATCCTTAATGAATTTGGGTATGTGGCAAAGATGATCATAAACGAGAGACAAAGGAGATGTTGAGAGTAGGGAGCCAGGTGTCATGAGCCTAAAAAGTAATTTTAAGAAAGTGACATTATGGCTTAAAAAAAGAAATAGGAATTAAGATGAATGTCTACTTTCCTCCCAGCACTCATGGTACTTGGGACCTTTGAGAATAGCACAGGTAAGTGTGTGAGCATTCTGTGAAGAAGTAGAAGATGTAGAGTAATTTATTGATAAGAGAATGGGATTCCAAGAATATGGAGGAAAGAGCTGAGAAGGCAGCTGTGGGGGAATTAGTTGGAGGGAAGAAGTATAAAATCATAATGGAATAAATTCAGATGATGATGGGTTTGTAGAAGGGAGTTAATGAGGCAGTCTCTTTGGATTTCAAGGCTGAGCAAGATGGCTAGATTAGGTAGATGCAGTGCTTTTTGACAAAATGTAGGTAGAGGGATCTTTCTGTTGGGTCAAGGGGTTTTGTGGATGGTGATGCAAGGTATTCAGAGTGTTTCAACTACTTGAACAGCTCAAAAAATGGCAAATATTTGTTCTGGTTTTGCTGGTTAGCTTAAAGGTAGGCCAAGGTTTCTCAATACCAGTACTATTGATATTTTGGCCTAGTAATTCTCTGGGGAGGAGATTGTCTTTTGCACTATAGCATGAGTAGCAGCATATCTGTCTTCTACATGTTCGGTGGTGATCGCGCCCTCCTTTCTTATGTGATGACCAAATACCATAGGTGTCCGGAAATGGCCAGATGTCTTGGGTCGGACCAGTGTGTTAAGCTCTGCCACTATCGAGGGAAGGGCCAGTCAGTCTGAAATATTCACAATAGCTTTTATTTTAAATTCCTGGTTTATGGATAGGAATTGTGCGATGGAATAAAAAAGTAACAAGTAGAGGTTTAACTCAAAAATTTTAAACAGTTTTTTATTGCTTGTAGAACAAAAGTCAGGTTTTACACATTGGTTCCATTTTCTTCATTACTTCTACTCTTAAGTCCCATTTCCACTTCACATTGATCTATCAGCCTTCCGTTCATTAAATTCCCCCAAATAATCCTTATAATTTCTCTCTTCACCCATGCACAAAGTACTGTTCACATTTTTCCTCATTATTATCTTGCAAAAAATTAGCTCTCAAAGCATAACTCAAGTGATATCTCTGCCATATGGCAGAGATTCAATTCCATTGAGAGATTTAAACTTTTTCCCTTCTCTGCACTGACCTCATATTTACTCTTACGATTTACTATTACCATTTACTATTACTGACCTCGTATTTTACACTGTTTCCTAAACCATTCCCTCTTACTGAGGGTAAGTGTTTCGAGATCACAATATCTCCTTATAAACTACAGATTTAGCCCTTTAATTTTGGAAACATTCCTTGTATCATATCACTGAAAACGTTTTTTATCGCGTTTGTTGTATTGCTTACTTCAAGGAAACTGGTAACATTTAGATTGGATTATATCTGTAATGCATATTTATTAGCAAATTTTAAAATCAGTGTGGTGTCTTCCTTTGTGGATTTACTGTGATTATATCAAGTGTGTGCTTGAAGGTCTCACTTTGGATTTTGCCTTTATCGATCCAATTTATTGAACATTCTTCCTATTGCATTTTAATGGTACTAGTTGTATGTGCTTATTAAAAAGTAAAAGAGAAGTCAAAAGAAATCCAAACAAACCCCCTTCATCTCCAGGCCATGATTAAAAAGGCTAAATAGCTTTATTTTATTCTTTTAAGTTTAAGTATAAAATGGTGTTCCTCAGTCTGTGGTCTTAACTCTACAAATATCCTCTTATTTTATTCTACTTTAAAAAATTACTGTAGTGTATTAACGCATCGAATTTGTGTTCTGATTAGGTGAAAATAAAGGAAGAAGGACTCATGGAGACTCCCTTCATTTTTTAGGTATATTTTTTTCATTTTTTCCATCCTGTTTTACCTCATCCTTTCCTCCCTCTCCTTCTTTTCCTCCTCCTCTTGTTTTCTTCCTTTTGGCCCTTAGGGTTTGCATATTTGATAACATTTCTTCCAAACCCAATCTGACTTCCTTCTCACTGCATGTGAGACCTCCTAATCTTTCAGACAGATAGTTTGGTGACTTAACTTTGGGTTTTAACCTATTCTTCTAATTCCTGTGGGCATGGCAGGATGAATTGTCATTACCTGAAACTATGCGGTTTGTTTGGAGAATTCAATTCCTCTATCTTTCTTAAGTCTGAGATTAAAAAAAATTCTTCTGAGATACATTTATGTCAGTTAGGAGAGTTTTAAAATAATTCATTCTACTCAGTGTGGAAACCCAAATCCTTTTCTTCCATTTAAAGTGGTTCATCTTCTCTATCTCTGCTTAGCAACTCTTGCCAATCCAGCCCTGGCTTCAGGAAAAATGATGCCAGAAAAGTTAGGGCTCTGAGAGAGACAGGTTTATGAATCTTTGGGCATGTCGAGGGTAGGGAGAGAAACACCATCTGTCACCCCTCCACTTCATCTCCTGCTCCCTCCAGTCACCTGGTCACTTATGTTTTCCTTTATCTTTCTGTAAATAGGTATATCAGAAACCCATTTCTGATTATACCTTTATGTTTTGCTGTGCTAACAAAAATCATGAGTTCAGGCAGTTGTTCGTGCTGCTACTAACTGACTTCTGGAGCTAATAAACAAGTGCTTGTCCTGTCCAAACATTTCTCTCATTTCTTTTATCTCTCAGCTCCTGAATATTCTCTTCCAAACAAAGAGGCTTCCCAGATTAATGAGAGTTCCTAGAACTTGTGTCTTTTGGCCCTTTTCCCTCTGGTTGGGTTAGAATGGAGTTGGTAAAAGGGTAAATTTACAATTATATCCAGCCATATAACTTTATATATTTTAATGGACACTATATTTTTTACAAAATTATAAATGTTAACATTTTTGAGTAGTAACTTTATGCCAGTGTTTAGAGACACAAAGGTATGAAAGTAGAAGAATGGATACATTTATTGTTTCATTCAAACAAGAGACTTCTGGGCAGTAAAGAACTAGATTTATATGAATTAAGAAGTAAATCCAAAACAATGTAAGTTAAAAATAGGAGTAATATGCTACTATTTATGCAAAACTTTAAACACACAAAATTATGAGTATACATTGTTTATGATTTAAATGTACATGAAGAGAAAGTATAGAAACTTATATGGAAGTTGAGGTAGTAAATAAGAAACTAAAGCAAGAGGGTCTTTAATTACAAAATAAGCCCAAGAAAAAAAATTCAGACAATATCCAGTGGGCAATGGAGAGTCACTGATGGATTTTAAGTATTTGAGGTGAGGTGCAGGGTCATGCTTAATGCAATGACGTATAAATTTTAGAAAGCTATCTCCAGGCTTCTGTGTGAAGGGATTAGGCATTCATTCAGGTAAAAGATAACTGTGTAAATGTACCATAATTTTTGGATCCATTCATTTACTGATGGGCATCTAGGTTGCTTCCAACTCTTGGCTATTGTAAATTGTGCTGCTATGAACACTGGGGTGCATAGGTTCTTTTGGATGGGTGCTCCAGGGTTCTTAGGATATACTCCTAACAGTGGAATTGCTGGGTTAAAAGGCATATTCATTTTTAGTTTTCGTAGAAAATTCCATACTGTTTTCCATAATAGTTGTACCAGTCTGCAATCCCACCAACAGTGAACTAGGGTTCCCCTTTCCCCACAACCTCTCCAACATTTGTTGTTTGTTGCTTTGTTTAAGATGGTCATTCTGACTGGTGTAAAGTGGTATCTCACTGTGGTTTTAATTTGCATCTCTCTGCTAGCTAGCAATATGGAGCATCTTTTCATGTGTCTCTGGATCCTCTGTATGTCCTCCTTGGTGAAGTGTCTTTTCAAGCCCTTTGCCCATTTCTTAATTGGGTTGCTTGTCTTCTTAGAGTGGAGTGGTGTGAGTTCTTTGTATATTTTGGAGATTAAACCTTTGTCTGAGGATGGAACTGGAAAGCATTAAGCTGAGTGAAATAAGCCAGGTAGTGAAAGACAAATACCATATGATCTTACCTTTAACAGGAACCTAAACCACAAAACAAATAAGCAAGCAAAATATGACCAAAGACACTGAAATACAGAACAGGCTGACAGGGACCAGAGGGGAGGGGGGGAGAATTTCAAGGGAAGAGGGAAAGGATTCACATGAACAAGTATAAAGGACACATGGACAAAAACTAAGGGGGGTGGAAATGGGAGGGAGGTGGGGAGCCCGGGGCAGGGGGGAGCTGGGATGGGAGGAAAAGAAAGAAAACTGTACTTGAACAATAATTAAATAAAAAATGCCTTAAAAAGATAACTGTAGCCTGAGCCAGGGCAGTTTAGTGAGAAGAAAGTAGGCAAGTTTGAAAAATGTTTAGAGATTTGATGCCAAAGGACTTGATCAACTTGATTTCATGGGTGACACAGAGAAAGACTATGCATGACTGTAGCCACATATATGATATGGCTGGACCCATTCATTTAAATCACAATATAATGGTGGTATGATGTTTGCTATGAGGAGTATTGAAACTCAAGACTGGAAGTGAAAAACCACTTCTGGCAATAGTAAAAACTTCTGGCTTGAGTTTGTAAAATGAAGTAGTTTCATAGGAGCAGAGACGTCATTGGGGAAGTAGACTGTATCCTTAGGGTGGAGAAAAGCACTACAGATAAAGACAGAAAAAAACCACCTGGAAACTAGGTGTGCTCAGATAATTGGCACTAGGACAACAGAAATCCACAGAAATCCCCAGATCTCACTTTGTTTTGCTCCAAGGAATACACATTCTGGATTGCCTACAGTGTATTTATATAGATTAGTATTTTTCTCAGCTTGAATTTATGGTAAGGTTTTCTAAAAGTATGTTCCCTCTTAAAAACTTCAAACTCAGTGAAAATACTTTTCACACAATGTTTCTTGTGCCAATAAGGTAACTTTTCACTCTCAAACATGGTAAGTACTTGTATTGTAAACTAATGTATACCAAGTAAATCCAAAATTAGTGTTGCAGGTACTATGAATACATGTCTTTGCTTTAAAAAAATAACTGGTGTTTAAATACCTTTAATGCTTTTATAAAATTTTGGTCATACACTTACATAATGGTGACAATGGTAAAATATCTAGGAGAACATTTTTATAATACATTTCTAGTTGAATTATTGCAGTGGAGATGTTTGAAGAGAATCAAATCTTTACATTAGCTTGTTCAGTTACAGCCCTAATCAAGGCCTCTAATCATGCCTTTCTGTACTGTGAAATAAATGATCGAGGGCCCATTTTGTTGCTAATTCTCATTAGCCCTGATGAGCACCGAGCACAAGTATCAAAGAGAGAATAGGCTCTTTAAGAACTGTAAGATATTAAGGAGGTAAGATATTTAAAATGTCTAGAGTATGAGAGCACTTTCTTTAAGATCATTATCATCTTAAGTGAAGTACTGAAAGGTGTTGGCAATGCACTCAGTAGAAGACATTCTTTTTCTTTCAATCAGTACCGAGCAATTCCTCCTCAAGAGAGAAAAGTTCTTCTGAAAATACTGTCATTTGTTTGTACCCAGAGATCTTCTGCAAATAACATCCACTACTTGTAGCCACTGAAGACGAGATACACTGAGAAAATGCGTGAGTACCACCTTGTGTATGGTTCTGACCCAGCTCTGCATGGAATCTTCGTTTTCTAATTGAGAAGCTTGCTTGGCTTGCCTCTTTACACTAGAGTTTCTTCATGTTAGCGGGGTGAAAATCTTTTCCTTGCCCGGATCTTGTACACCAGGGATCCTCTGTTCCGATAGCTGGAAGCTATCTAATAATTCTATTAAGTAAATTCTAAAAACAAGTCAATCCATTGATGTCTGACTACTTATTTCTTCCTAACTCTCTTTTCTTGTGAAATATGGATTTGTATCTGTAGAACTGGGAGGCTGAGGTGGCCACAACAATTGCCCTTCACATTATTTATTTTACCAAGGGTTACTTGTGAAGTCTAATCGTGAGCCATGCTCAATGCCACCTTTTGCTTTAAAACTCCTCCTGCTCTTTTGGACAGAAAGATATTAATGGCAAGATGAGTTAGGAATGGCAATTATAACAAATAAAAACCCAAATTAAGGAAGAGAGAGTAAATAAAAATTTTAATCCCACAAAATTTAGTGCTTATGTCAAGGAACAAAATATTAACGGTCATTTTATACAGAGTGAACTTACATCAGCTGAACTGAAAGCTGTGCACTTTGAATGGTATGCTAATCCTGTTCCCCCCTTCAGCTGTATTAGGAGGAGGCTTGGAATTTATACACTCGATAACCAGAAAAGTATCAGCAAGGGTCCGACTGGAGAAGGATGCCTCTCTCCATTTTTTGTTGTCACTCCTACAGTGACTTGAAGACATTTTTCCTATGTCTTTGCTGATTTCTTGTGCCAAATGTTGCTTTCAAACGCAGACACTTTTGAAATGAATACTATACACTGTATGTTCCTGGGCACATGCACACACTCTACAGGTACTACAATGAAAGCTTTAACAACAAGAAATGGAAAATACAGAAATGGCCAAGTCTCCTGCCAGTTTCACACTTTACTAAACAGACTGATTGTGAGTCTTAAATTTAAACTATTTTTATTACCTGACTCAAGTCTTATTATCTTTCTGAAACATGAAGGAAACGTGAATCTTTCACAAACCAAACTAACGTCACATTTGCTTTATTTGTGGTTTTCAAATGTTTTGGGCAAAATTCCAGAGACACTGATGGATTTTATGCATTTAATTTATGTTGAACTGGACTTGTGATTTATCCAGTTACAGTATGCTTGATTTTTTTCCCTCTGAGTAGTGGCCAGAAATATTGTTAATTTATTGATTTCTTTGCAGAAAGTGATGTATGCATTGTGTGAAAACAGTAAAGTAGCTGCAGTGAGTCATATAGATATATTTGATATCTTGTGAAAAAAGCATAACATAAATAAAGGTCACTTTCTTTTCTTGGATCAGATCACACATGTGACAAATGTTTCTTCTCATTAAACAATTACAGTATAATTAAAAGAGAAATGAGACAATGAACTGCTCTAGCCATGTAAGCTTTTTCTGCAGCTGTATATAAATTACTGCAGGCATATCTACCTTTTGTCTTTGTTAAAATAAAATATAGTCATTTATAGTAAAATGGAATTTATCTTTTTCATATTAGAATAAAAAATTATACAAATATCTCAGTTAAAGAGATATTTATATATGTACAATAAGTTACTTGATCAATAAACTCTAGTTGGGGCATTTACATGAACTTAAATACTCTGTTTTCCTTTAAATAAATCCAACAAATGATTTAGTAAAAGCATTCAATCCACCCTTTAGTACATGTTACCTATAGTTATAAAATGACAATGTGTAGATTGTGGTATAACTACATGTTTGTTTATTTTATGAAATGCAAACGTTTTCTTCTGATGATTGAAAAGCACTGTGAAAATGGTAACAGATTTTAAAGGTGACACCATGCCTTCTTGAGGTTGTAGTTCCTATCTATTTTTCTCTAGCCACAATTCCCCTAGGTGTCCTTCACGAAGTTAGGGAAATTTTTTTCAAGTTAAGTAAACTGGGCATCTGATATGAAAAGGCAATCAGATATTTTTTTTCCTCTGGAGACTCTCTTCTCTCCTACCTCACCACTGAATAAATTTACCCACACATGATATTTAAGTCATTTACTAGCATAAGTCATATGTACTTCAGAGTTTTTGCTAGGTGAGTGTGTTGAATTCTAACCACTAGTTCCCCAGAAGGTGTCATGAAATTCTATTGATTTTGCTAGGAGAAATGCATGGTGTTACCCACATTCTTTGTAGTAACTAGAATGTTACTACATTCTAGTTTGTAGTACCTGTTACCTGTAGTAACAGGTAGCTGACTGAGGCCCTATTGCAATCTCTGCTGATCACTTTTTCATAGAATCAACAAGTTTGTCTGTAAAAAACCTACCTTAAACCTCAATTGTCATTATATCCTAAATAGCTAACACATCACTGCAGACCTTGGAAAAATGTCTGATACTCATTATTATTTTAGGCAGAAATTCGTTATGTAAGTTGTTCTTACATAGGTTTCTTCTCCTGCCTGTAAAACTAATAAAACTATCAAAATACTTATAAAATATCATGATTTTAGTGATATAAACTATCTAAAAATATTAGGACTGCAAACAATTTAGAATAGAACTTAATATAAATGAATGACTAATGTGGCAAAAACACCTATTTTTTTTCTGAATCTCAAAATCATATTCAATGAAAGAAGCTAGAGAAAATGAGTACATGGTATGAGATTCCATTTATATGATGTTCCCAAACAGGCAAAACTAGGATACAGTGATAGCAATTAGATTAGTGGTTCCCTCGTGTGGCGATTGGGATCAACTTGGAACTTGGAGGAGTACTAAGAAATACGGTTTGTTTTCAGTGGCCATTACGTCAAATATATAGAAGATGAAATATTGAACAGTACCTCAAAGGTGTGCATCCCCTTGTATGTAGACATATCTACATAAAACTGGCGAAGAGTAATTACAATGTCAATGCAGGAGCTCAGTGACAATGCACAACAATTTGCTAAAAGAGGGCATTTAAAAAGTAGAATTAGCCCTGGCTGGTTATCACTCAGTGGATTGAACGCAGGCTTGTGAACCAAAGGGTCGCTGGTTTGATTCCCAGTCAGGGCACATGCCTGGGTTGCAGGCCAGGTCCCCGGTTTGGGGCATGCGAGTGGCAACCACACATTGATGTTTCTCTCCCTCTCTTTCTCCTTTCCTTCCCCTCTCCAAAAAATAAATAAATAAAATCTTTTTTAAAAAAGTAGAATTAACTTTGGAAAGATTTCTGATAATCTCCTTATTAAAGGACTTAACAGCTGAAAATACAGTCCAATCAAATACACAGTTTCAAACTCGTCAAAATTCAGTCTAAAACTTAATGCATTACTATTCACTTAATACATGCCAACTTTAATTTAATTATAGAAAATATTTCTCCAGTAAGTAAATGTGTTGTTTTGTATTTACTATTTTATTTTATTGAATTTACTGGGTGATATTGGTTAATGGAATGATGTAGGTTCCAGATACGCGATTCTATAATACATCATCTGTACATTGTATTGTGTGTTCAGTGCCACTAGTAAAGTTTCCTTCCGTCACCGTTTACCCATTCTTTACCCTCTTCTATCTTCCTCCACTCCCTTTCTGAAACTCTGGTAACGACCATAGTGTTTACTGTGTCTATGAGTTTTGTTTTTTCCCTTTGATTGATCCAGCCACCTTTTTTCACTCATCCCCCAATCACCTTCCTCTCTGACAACTCTGTTCTCTGTATCTATGAGTCTCTTTCTATTTTGTCAGTTAATTTTGTTCATTAGATTTCACATGTAAGTGAGATCATATGGTATTTGTCTTTCTCTGACTGGCCTATTTTACATAGCATAACATCCTCTAGGTCCATCTCTGCTGTAGCAGAACATAAGATTCCTTTCTTTTTTATGGCTGAGTACCATTCCATTGTGTAAATGTACCACAGCTTTTTTATCCACTCATCTACAGATGGGCACTTGGGCTGCTTCCAAGTCTTGGTGACTATGAATAACACTGCAATGAACTTGGGGTGCATATATTCTTTTGAACCAGTGTTTTGGGATTCTTTGGATATATTCCCAGAAATGAGATGACTGGGTCATAAGGCAGTTCCATTTTAAATTTTCTGATGGGAAATGGGAGGGAGGTGGGGAGCACTGGGGAGGGGGATGGGCTGAAGTGGGAGTATAAAAAATAATAAAAATAAAAATAAAAAGCAAAATAAAAAGGAGAAAAAAATTTCGGAAGTAACTCCATACTACTCCATACTCCATGCTAGTGGCTGCACCAATGTGCATCACCACCAACAGCGCACCAAGGTTCCCCTTTCTCCACATCTTTTCCAACACTTGTCATTTGTTGACTTATGGATGATAGCCATTCTCACAGGTGTGAGGTGATATTTCATTGTGGTTTTAATCTATATTTCTCTGATGATAAGTAATGTTGAACATCCTTTCACATGTCTATTACCATCTGTACATCTTCTTTGTGGGAGTCTCTATACTTGTCCTTTGCCAATTTTTTAAATGGATGGCTTAGTTTTTTAGGGTTGAGTTTTACGAGTTCCTTATAAATTTTGGAGAATAAGGCCTTATTAGATGTATTGGTGAATATGTTCTCCCATTCAATGGGTTGTCTTTCAAATAATATCTACTTTTATGTATTAACTTAAAAACTATCTGAGAGCTAAAAAATTGAACTATTGATCAATTTCCCTCGTTAATTAACCAAGTTCCTCTGATTCTGTATAATAAATTAACACAAAAACAATTATGGAAGAAGCATGTCATGAGCACGCAGTGTCCAGGGCAGTGTTTGATGGAGTCGGCACTGTCTTCCTCCAGAGGGCGCCATTCCCTTGCTCGTATCTGTGCGCAGCACCCCCTTTCCACCTCAGACTTTTGGAGGCACCCAACCTGGGTGGCCTTCCGGGTCGCCTTAAATTTAGTATTCCTTAAGAAGACCTCAACATGTATTGGCAAGATGTTTAACTTCATGTTAGCATTAAAGGAATATATCCCAGTTTATTGGGAAAAATACTTCTTAATTTATAATGTGAAAAATTTAAAATTCTGTTTGAAATTCAGAATCATATTCTTTGACCATGAGGCTACATTATGCAGGATTCAGTGGGGTTTACATTTTAAAAAATTTGCAATCGTGACTTTTAATAATGTTTGCCAGGCTTGACCATATTTATTTTTTTTCTTTTTACACAGAATCTGAAGTTTGGTAATATTTCCCTTTAGGCTACTTTTCATTCACATTGAAAAATATAACTAAAAAATTCGAGCGACAGTGTGTTAACATTAAAGAACTATGCCGCCCAGAATCTTTGTCAGAAAATTGAGAAGACGCCAGTAAAGTTAGAGGGCAAGAGAGTCAAATCTTATAAAAAATAAAGTTGAAGGAAACCTCTAGGGGTTATCTTTCTGCTTCATCCTTCTGGCTTCAGGCAAACCTTACCTAAACTATTGTAGGCAGATGGGTATCTGGACTGGTTTTAAAGATTTGGGGGGAAGTAATTCTATAATCTCTTAATATCCTTCTTTATATCTAATCTATCTGTTCATTTAATTTACTTTATCTTTGGCATACATGGATAGTGTTACCCTTTACAATGTAATTCATCATAACCTTGATAATTGAGGTAATGTTTATATATATAAAAGGGAAGATGACAATCTCTCCAGACAAGAAAGAATATTGGCCTTATAATTTAATAGGGACTTTAACGGTCATGGTCAATGTAACAAAAGAAGAACAAACTTGTAAATTTGGAGACCAACTGGAGTCAAAGGTCACATTCATTTTGTAATATAAGAAGATAAGGCCACCTTTAGAGGGGTATTTAACCTGTTCTCATAATGGAAGAAAAAATGTCCACATCCACACATGGATAAAATCTTTGCACAATAGTTGTTATAATTGCAGTAGCTACTTCGGAGATCATAGAATTCTGGTTTTCCCTGTCTTCATGTTTAGTGTTCAGTGCTGTTTGTGCTTCAGTTTATGTCACACCTCTCAGTCTGCCTACACGTCGTCACCCTTGTAATTACTATTACAAATAGATAAACGCGAACAGAAATACATTAATTTATTTCCAAATGTTTAAAATCAAAAGACCTAGTGTATCTGCTTTTCCCAAAATTTCTTACAATTTTAAGAAATGCACATTATTCTATAATTTCGGAGGTGTCATTATGAAATAAAGATACTAAAATTATGGTAAGTTGTTGGCAAATTTGTGCAGTGCTTTTGTAAGCAGTTAAATTGGTAAACTGCATTTTTTTTTAGTTATAATAAATCCCCTCATTTGAAACTTACTTGTTTAGAATTTGTCCAGCCAGTCAATATAAATTTGTGAAATTAGATGGATGGATACCAAATAACAATAAAAATATAATCCAAATTTGTTTTTATTGTATAAATTGTACAGCTCTCTCAGATATTTTATGTTCCTTTAACTGAATGGAAGCAAATATATTAACTATTACATAATTTCATGATTGAAATTTCCTTTTATAATTCATTACTCCTTTGGTTTGGATCCAAAAAAGTGTTTCATTCTTTTCCAGTTCTAGTGTCAACATTCGCTTTTGTGTATTCTGATGTACGGCATCTTTTAATTTTAAATGATGCTTGGTTTTCTTCAGTACACTATGGAAAACAGATGTTCTCAAATATAGCTACTTCCAAGCATGTATAGAATCTGCACACAAGAGCTTCTATATTTTGAAGCACTCTGGGTTCAGTGTCACTGTTTTTGGATTTTAAAAACTGTTTTACATGCTAGTTCAGCAGTAAACCATTTGCAATTTTCATTCATGTTTTTTTCTCTCTCTCTTTAAGAATCTGGTCATTAAATACAGAATTTGGGAAATGTATTTCAGGCATCCCTTTTGTCTTTGTAGAATGGCCTTAGCATAGGAAAATAAGCCAAATGTTCAGTGCCATTTCCCATCCCCAAAGATAAAACTTCTCTAAGAATGAGTTCCTCAAATGATAAATTTCTGTAATCAGGGAAAATACTGTGAAGAAATTTAAACAATTTTGATGCTTAAAATATCAATAGCAAAAAGTCAAGTTTTAATTGGGTTTTACTGGCGACAGGTGGTAACTTCCCTGAATGTTGAGAATGAGTGTTTTTTTCCAATTCCGTGTGTGTGCGTGTATGTGTGTGTATGGATTTATATCCTCAGCACCATGCCATTTCAAGCTACCAACCTCTATGTAGTACAGCTAAGAACTAGGCCTCCACTTTATCAAGCAAAGGACCAAAACATTAGTGGTTCAAGCCTTGGGAGCAAATCTTGGGGAAATCCTTTGTTACTATGTTCATGGTGTATTTCATTGCTAACTGAAATACAGTTAAAAGAGATTTTTAACTGTAGATTTTTTAATTTTTAGCTAAAAGAGATCTTAAGTGATACAGTGAGCACATGTAAAATTTCTGTCCTAGTCAATCATTGCTGCTTTATATTTAAGTTTCATACCACTGCAATACCAATACTCTTCCTCACGTTCACCGATTAAATGACTATATTCACCTCTTGAGGATTTTTCTCACAAAGTACATAAATTTCAAAATTTGGGCTTGTCATTGCACCACACACCAAAGTACTTTGGTCAGATCAAAATTCTGGTTGACAGCATGAACAGCACAGCCAAATAGGTATTATTTTTGTGTTTGGGCTTTTATCGGCTTTAATAAAATGCTTAAAAATACTTAAACATTTTCACATCCTTTGTCCTGTAAGTTCTCAAGTCTATGTCCTACACTATGAACTGTATTTCTAGTTAGATTTCCATTTGCAAATATTAATTCCTCTTTAAAAGTATATTTTATTGATTATGCTATTACAGTTGTCCCACTTTTGTCTCCCCTTTCTCCCCCTCCTTCCTGCACCAACCCTCTCACCTTCCAGCGCCTCCCTTCCCCCACTGTTTTTGTCCACGGATTGTACATAGAAGTTCTTTGGCTTCTCTATTTCCTACAGGATTCTTAATCTCCCCCTGTCAATTTTGTGCCTACCTATTCTGTTTATTATTCCCTGTACCTTTTCCCCTCATTCTCCTCCTCCCCCTCCCCACTCATAACCCTCCATGTGATCTCCATTTCTGTGATTCTGTTCCTGTTCTAGATGTTTGCTTAGTTTTTGTTTTTTTTAGGTTCAGTTGTTGATAGTTGTGAGTTGTAAATTTGCTGTTCACAGTCTTTGATTTCCTATTTCTTAGATAAGTCCTTTTAACATTTCATATAATAAGGGTTGGGTGATGATGAACTCTTTTAACTTGACCTTATCTTGGAAGCACTTTATCTGCCCTTCCATTCTAACTGATAGTTTTGCTGGGTAGAGCAATCTTGGATGTAGGTCCTTGCCTTTCATGACTTTTGAATACGTCTTTCCAGCCCCTTCTTGCCTGTAAGGTTTCTTTTGAGAAATCAGCTGAGAGTCTTATGGGAACTCCTTTGTAGGTAACTGTCTCCTTTCTTCTTGTGACTTTTAAAATTCTCTCTTTATGTTTAATATACTAATTTCTTTTTGAGACTCATAATTCCTGTTATCTTCTATAGGCACTTCTTTATGAACTTGTCAACTGTAAAAGGCTTAAATGCCAGAGCAAGTTCATTTTTTCAGTTAATACACATTTGCATTTTATTGCAGCTCCATGTCTATTGCTTGTATTTTCACATGAGCCCTGTTTAAATATCAGTGTTTTTCAGTTAATTAGACTTTATTATACACTTTCTCATATATTCATCAGAATTATTACAAAATCTCTATTATTGAATTAGTTGGTATTCTTTCATATAGATATATGGGCATATTAAACACGTAGAACATTTAACACTTCCATAAATAAATGTGCATCTTCATTTTTCATGAAACACAAGGCTCTCTTGCCTTACCTAATATTTGCCATATGGATAAAAAAATTCCTCAGTTCTACCATAAAAAATAAGAGTTCAAATACTGTCATTTGGGGTAGTTGCCACTTAGTCTCAGTTGTAGGGAGACAGTAGGGAATGGTAGGGACTAAGGGATTGGAGACAATGTGCTGCTTAAGAGGGTAAGCCACAACTGATTTTTATTACATAGATGTCACATCAGAATTTGGGCATCATTTTCAAGTGACCTGGTGCTTGGAATTATATTGTCCTGTCAATATTAAGGTAACTAAAAACAAAATAGCTGGAAGCCAAATTTGGATCTTGTTGGCTCCACTTTAACACATTATTATTGACTTTTATTTTTATCTGTACTAAATTATCCAGCTTTATAACCTGGTTTTACTACTGGTAAAGCCAGTGGTTTGATTTTCTTCCAATTTGCAACTCACTAATAAAAAGAGAATATGTAGCTGTCCAGTTCTCCCAACACCATTTGTTGAAGAGGCTATCTTTACCCCATTTTATGATACTGCCCCCTTTGTCGAATATTAATTGACTGTAGAGATTTGGGTTTATTTCTGGGTTCTCTATTCTGTTCCATTGGTCTATGTGCCTGTTTTTATGCCANTCAGTAAATGAATGGATCAAAAAACTATGGTACATATACACAATGGAATTTTATGCTGCAGAAAGAAAGAAGGAGCTCCTACCTTTTGCAACAACATGGATGGAACTGGAAAGCATTATGCTGAGTGAAATAAGCCAGGTGTTGAAGGACAAATACCATATGATCTCACCTCTAACAGGAAGCTAAACAACAAAGCAAACAAGCAAGCAAAATATAACCAAAGACACTGAAATAGAGAACAGGCTGACAGTGACCAGAGGGGAGAGGGGAGGGAATTTCAGGGGAAATAAGGGAGGGATTTAGAGGAACCTATATAAAGGATACATGGACAACAACTGAGAAGGGTGGAAATGGGAGGGAGGGGGAAGGATGGGGGGTGAGATGGGATGGGAGTAATAGACAGAAAACTGTACTTGAAAAATAATTAAATAAAAAAATTGAAAAAAAATTTCAAAGTAAAAAAAAAGAATAATTTTAAGTCTTAAGATAATATTTTGCTTTTATTTTTTTATTTTTAAAAATTTTTATTTAACTCTTGTTCAAGTACAGTTTTCTGTCTTGTATTCCCAGCCCTGTCCCCCCACCCCAGTGCTCCCCACCTCCCTCCCATCTCTGCCTCCCACCTTAGTTATTATCCATGTGTCCTTTATACTCAAGTTCATGTGAGTCCTTCCCCTTTTCCCCTGTGATTCTCTCCCCTCTCCCCTCTGGACCCTGTCAGCACATTCTGTATTTCAGTGTCTTTGGTTACATTTTGCTTGCTTGTTTGTTTTGTTGTTTAGATTCCTGTTAAAGGTGATATCATATGGTATTTGTCTTTCACCTCCTGGCTTATTTTGCTCAGCATAATGCTTTCCAGTTCCATCCATGATGTTGCAAAGGGTAGGAGCTCCTTCTTCCTTTCTGCAGCATAGAATTCCATAGTGTAAATGTACCATAGTTTTTTGATCTAGTCATTGACCGATGGGCATCTAGGTTGCTTCCAACTCTTGGCTATTGTAAATTGTGCTGCTATGAACATTGGGGTGCATAGGTTCTTTTGGATTGGTGCTTCAGTGTTCTTAGGATATACTACTAACAGTGGAATTGCTGGTACAACCACTATGGAAAACAGTATGGAACTTTCTAAGAAAACTAAAAATGGATGTGCCTTTTGACCCAATATTTTGCTTTTATTGATAATATACAGAAAATTCTGTTTTAGACATATGTGGAATTTTTCAAAACATTTTGAATGTGCTATTGTTACAAGGTGGCACTCTGGAGTTTAATGACTTTGGGTTAAAAAACAGCAAACGCAACAACCACCACCTGTGGTATCTTAATGATCTCACCTGTAATTTGGGAATGGAATAATTTCTACTAATGTAATGGCTATGGCAACCAAATGAGGTAAACATTAATATCTTAGGGTACTTTGTTTCACATTTTTAAAAATATAAACTTTATTTTATTTAGTGCAGTTTTAGGTTAACAGCAGAATTGAACAAAAAGTACCATACATAGAGTTTCCATAGACTTCTGCCCTCAAGCAGGCAAGCCTCCCTCACTATGAATTCCCACCTCAGATCGGTACAGTTGTTCCCATCCACAAACCTACATTTACAGGTTGTTATGACCCAAAGTTCTTAGATTACATTAGGAAACATTTTTAGTATCTTAGTTCCATGGGTTTTGAAAAGTGTATAATAATGTGTATTCACCATCACAGTGTTATATAGACTAGTTTCACTGCCTAAAAAATTTTCACCTACCAATCCTTCCTCGCCCTACCCACTGGCAACCATTGATCTTTTTTCTGTCTGGATAGTTTTGCCTTTCCAGACGGTAGTCGTGTTGGACTTATTCAACATTTTCAGGCTGTCTTTTTTCACTTCGTGATATGCACTTAAGGTCCCTCCAGGTCTTTTCAGGGCTTGGAGTTTATATACTTTTAGCATAGAATAACATTCCATTTTCTGGATATCTGGATAACTATTCACCCACTGAAAGATATCTTGGTTGCTTCCAAGTTTTGGCAATTATAGATAAAGTTGATGTAAATATCAATGTGCAGGTTTTTGGGTGGATGAATGCCTTTAACCCATTTGAGTTAATACTCAGGAGTATGATTGCTTGATCATACAGTAACAGTATGTTTGATTTTGTACAAAGCTGACAAATTGTTTTCCAAAGTGGCTGTACTATTTTGTATTTCCACCAGCAAGGAATGAGGTTTCATGTTGCTTCAGATTCTCCCCAGCATTTGATGTTCGTATTCAGATTTTCACTATTTAAGAGTGTCTGGTGGCATCTCATTTTAATTTGCAGTTCACTTATGACTAATAGTATTGTGCATCTTTTTGTATGCCTAGTTGCTATCTCTGTATCACTTTTGGTGAGGTGTCTATTCAGGCCTTTTATCCATTTTTCATCATTTGTTTTCTTAATGTTGAGCTGTAGGAATTCTTATATATTTTGGACTTCTGTTTTAATCATTTATGTCTTTTGGCTTCTATTCTCATTTCCTTGGCGGTGTTATTTTTTTGTATACCAGATGTTTTTTAATTTTAAGGAAGTCCAGCTAGTCATTTTTTTTCTTTCATAGATTGTGCTTTTGGTTTTGTATCTAAAAAGTCATCACCAAATGCAAAGTAATTTAGATTTGTTTTCCTATATTATCTCTCAGGAATTTTATAGTTTGACCTCTCATGATGGGGACTGATGATCCATTTTGTGTTAGATTTTGTAGATATGTGTTTAGGTTTTTTTGTTTGTTTTGCATGCGAGTGTCCAGTTGTTCAATCTGTTGAAAAGATTCTCTTTTTCCCTTCATTGCATCGCTTTGGCTCCCTGGTCAAAGATCATTTGACTATGTTTATATAGACTTGTTTCTGGGCTCTCTATTCTGTTCCATTCATCTACTTGTCATTGATTGATTGATTGATTGATTTGCCTTACCACACTGATTTGATTATTATAGCTTTATAGTAAGTCTTAAGGTAGATAGTGTCAATTGTCTGGCTTTGTTTTTTTCCATTGGTATACTCTTGTCTATTTTTAGTCTCTTTCTCTCTCTCCATACAAACTAGAGAATCAGTTTGCTGTTAGCCACAAAATAACTGACTGGAAATTTGATTGGAATTGTGTTGAATGAGAACTGAGCTTTTGACAATGTAGTCTTCCTATCTATGAACTTTGACTATCTCTCCATCTATTTGAGTCTTTGATTTCTTCCATCAGAGTTTTGCAGATCTTGTACGTATGTTGTTGTAGTAGTACAGCCCAGACAAGTGCCGTACTTCTTATTTTTATTCCTATTTCACAACCTACTAATGTACACATTTAGCAAAGTTATTTCACTTTTTTGTTTCTATGTTTCCTTGGCTATAAAATAAGAATGAATTAGCTCATTGAGTTGTTAAAAATTAAACATATAAAATAATACCTGATACCTGGTTAGCGATATGTAGCTACTAAATATTGTATTATTTTAGTTATCTCTTAAAATAAGTAAATTATAAAATAAAAAATAAAGAATATACAATTTTTTATAGAAGCAATATATGCTCACCACAGAAAAAGAGAAACAAGAAAATTACATCATGATTCTGATGTCCAGAGATAACCACTATTAATATTTTAGTGACTTTGCATATCATTTCCCTGATTCACAACATTTTGGGGTCTCCTTTTATGTAGTCATGTTCCTATTACACATAAAATTTGGCATCCTGGCATTTTCTTTTTCTTTTGACATTATAACAAGAATTTGTCTATTTAAAAATTAGCACTCTTAAAATAGATGGGAAATAATCCACTCAATAGGTTTTTTAAAACCTGTCATTGGCCATGTAGATTCTATCATTTTCTGTTACTTTAATAACCTTAATTGCTTACCAAAGCTTATTTCCTTAAAACACTTAGGATACCTGATATGGCAAATAATAAATAACTTATATTACACAGGCATGAATATTAATCAAATCAATTAAATAAATGTGGGTGTATAAGTACAATGGAAATTTCAAATGAGGAGGCTTTATATAGACATGACAGATGGCATTGTATATCGATTCAGGGCAGTGCACCTGTGCATATGAAATTAGTTACATGACAACTATCCTATCCAAACATCCAGAAAATTAAATATTATATATTTAAAATGCATATATCTTAAATTTCATGAGGTACACATAAACATTAATATCATTAATTTACATTCACAACACCTTTAAGTTATACCTTCATAGAGAACTGGGGAAGGCAAATTTAATCTGTTTATATGTTTAACTTGAAGTATAATCATCTTTAATAGAAGTAAGCTTGATTGCATTAGGACGGACAGTTATGATGTTAAAATTCTAACAGCAGGTTATAAAGGTAACAAAAAGCCTTAGAACTCCTTTTTTGGCTTCTCGAGCTTTCTACCACCAAACAAATAGTTCTTTGTCTCTAACCTCTCCCTGCCTCCTTCTCAAACTCAATCCCTGAACTATGGGTTTTCCTACAAAACAAGTCATACTGCTGCCTCATAAACATTGTTCTTATTTAAACTTAGTCAAGGAAATAAAGCTTTCAAGCGCTGTTTCTGACTAGAGTAAGGTAACTGATAAGATCCCAATGAGTTGATACCATTTTAACTTAAGACAAAGAAATTGATGCTTCAAATAATTTGTGCAGAATTATACCCAAGAAATGTATACTTTCATTGAGATTCTTGAATTATTGAAATTGTTTCAAAGAGCCACCATTCAAATACAAGCCATTTGACTCTCAGAATAGACAAATGCCTTAAATAAAATCATGTCTCTAAACTTCTACTCTTCTACCAATTTCCAATGATAGGTTTTTGGTATTTCAAGTATGCTATAATTTAATTATTTAAAATAATTAACAAATAATAATGGATAAAATTATAATGGAAAGAAATGAATAACAAAAACATGCTAGTGGTTAAATTACAGATAGCACCAATTTTTATAAAGCTAGCACATGGCATTGTTCTAGATGTTAGGTTTATGTCATTCTACTGTTGTCAGTAATCATGTTTTTATTTGTGTAGGCATAAAAGTAATCTATCTTTATATAAAGGGGGTGGGATTTTCCACATTTATTTATCTTTATAGGAGAAGGGAAGGAGAGAGGGAGAGAAATATCAATGTATGGTTGCATCTCATGCATCCCCTGCTGGGAACTGGCCTGCAACCCAGGCATGTGCCCTGACTGGGAATCTAACTGCAATCCTTTGGTTCGCAGGCCCACCCACGGTCAATCCACTGAGCTACACCAGCCAGAGCTGGATTTTCTGTATTTTTTTTGAAGAGTTGGCTCAGTGAGATAAACAGAAATGTAAAAAACTTGGGCCAATCCTCATAGTACACATCGGTCCTGGAAAATGCTAAATTTATTATTGATTCCTAATTATCACTATCCCTCAACAATAAAGCCCAGTCTTAAGGAACCTTGGAATTATTCTGACCAAATCAGTGCTATCAATGCAATGGATAAAGAGTCAGCTGTGAGCCCTTAAGTGGTTAGCATTTTGTGTTTGAACAGTTAAATTAGGTGGAGTTCTTCATGTCAGCAATTGTATTGAAGAGCGTAGGGAGACACTGGCATTTCCAAAGCTCTAAAAGTTAGGAGTGTGCTCCCTCTCTTTCCAAAGAGTAAGAAGTATAATACAATTCCTACAAAGTAGGCTTTATACAAAGCACTAACATTTAACCTAAATACATTTATCTCTTAGTACATCAAGTTCTTAATTGCCAAGCATATATTACCAAACTGAAATTGAAGATAAATGAATATTTTATGTGTAGTCTCCAAAGGGATAAGAATTAAAAATTAAATTAAAAGGCACTTGCCAGTGTTTTAATTTGCCTGTTGAAAAAGCAAACACAAATATTTGATGCTGACTGTATTTTAGATTCTTCAGATCTAATTCAATCTTAGTAGCAGTAATTTGTAACTAAATAGAATTTTCTTGCATCTTACCAGAATGTAATGCTGACAACAACAAATGCTAACTTTTTTTTTTAAACTTCTTCATTCACTTTGGCTCTTATATTATTTGAAATGCTCTTGGGTAGGAGAAACAACTAACACCTTTTGAATATTTATTATGTGCCAGGCATTCTTCTGAATATTTTACACATAGTACATCATCTAAACCTCGTCAGAACCCTGTGAAGTAGGTTCTGTAAACATTCCCACTCTACAGAACAGGAAACTGAGTCACTGACATTAAGTGACTTGCTCAGGATGGTGCAGCTGGAGGGTGGCAGTCTGGGGCGGGAAGCTGTACTTGTGTGTTACCTACACAGTGCTCTAACGTAGTGAAGTCTCGAAATACATGTGTGTTCATGTCAAGTAGCTTGACAGTTTTTGTCTCATTCTTATTGATCTGGAATATGTTTCAGTGCATCCTAAAAACTTTAATGCCCCCAAGATAAAATGATAGGATTTAATTATACGGAGGACCCTTAAAAATTACTTTCATAGAAGAAAATGACTGAATTTACATTTAAAATGTCAAAAAGAATGAAAGAAACATTGCAGGTTATATCCCCTTGTTTAATACCTCTGAGTGGGAAATTAAGTAATGATGTGCTAAATCCATGTAATATAAGATTGTTTTCCATGGGTACTTTTGCACTTTCTTTAAATTCCTTCTAAAGTGCTGTATTTATCCCAAGTTAGTCCATCCCTTCAAGGCCCTCTTCTGTGGTTATCTGCCATGTGTTCTTTTCAACTAGAAGGTAATGTTAAACCTTGTTCTAGGTGGCTTAGGAAAACCTAATGTGTCAATTATAGCTAGCTTTCAGTTTTCTGTGGTCACAGGACAGAGACCATGCAGCAAGAAAAATTTAAATCTAGGAAGAATCAGAAATTTTGATTGTACTATTATTTTTATTCCTCCCTCAATAAATCTTTCTTGTTTGAACTGAAAATAAGTAGGAAAATAAGCTCAATCAAATATCTGTTTTCATTTGCTGTAATTTCTCTGATACACTGGTAAAAATGGTGAGAAGGTTAATTTGTATATAAACTATCCAAAACATTTCAAAAACTGATTGAGGAAGGTAATCTATATGTCAAAGTTCTATTACTTATTTGTTATTTAAAAGATTGTCATGTGAATTTGAGGAACTTGATGAAGTTAGATTACCTGAATTTTCCCAAGAAAATGCTGTGCCCTTAATTTAAAAACTTTTAGATTAATTTTTTTAAAGATTTGGTTAGGTCACCAGTCACTGGGCTTGTGCCACCCTGTCTCCCACTGATATCAGCGCCTTCACTGACATCTGCAAGATCCCGTCAGCCCGGAACCTTATAGCCAATCAGAGTTGATGATACTGTATTAATGGTTCCGTAAGAAAATGAAAAAGATGGCCTTCATTTTGATGAAAGCTGTAAAGTAGCTATTGTGCTTGTTTGGTATTGCAAGGCCCAAATGTATTATTTATGCAATTTGTCTTTTGAAAGAAAAACTGAAAGAGCAGATTTCATTTTACAGCATTCAGTCAAAGCTATTGTCTCATGAATGTGAACATTTCTGCATTTTATTTCCTTAGAGTATAGACAGCATTTTTCAGAGATCATCTAAGTAGGGATTTTAAAAGTTTAAAAACTGCTTTTCAAATAGGTAGGCCTTAATGACTGGATCTATTGTTCATGCTGGTAGATAAGCTACATCAACAGTTGCCACGTGAGAACTTGTGTCTAGTTGGAGGCATAGTTCAAGGTCACAGTTAGCCATAAAGACTTCCTGTTGGTTTGTTTTAGGATAGAAGAGAAAAGTCGGTGATTTTATCATAACAGGAACAGATATATTGCTCAATAATTTCATACTTAAAATATATTGAGTCTATTTTGTTTAAGCATTTCATTCCATAATTGTTATATAATAGTTTTATTTTATAAAAATATGATCATACCTAAGAAAAAAGTATGAAGACAATAATCTACTTATAAAAAATCACAAAGGCAAAGACAAATTTTAATTAAAAAAGGTTTAAAATAATAAAATTACATAATAATTTTCTTGGTGATTTTGTATCGGTATGCTGTGTTTAACCAGGAAAGATGTTTCGGGCAAACTTAATCACTTTGAAGCAACCTTGGAAGCGGTCGGTGTCACTGGTGTCTGTGCGCCATTTTGAAAATGAAGAGATGAAGTGACTTGGATCTGACCTTTCAAGGTCACAATGACTTTCAATATGAAATTCACTTCTAGCATCTGGTAGGCTTAAACCACAGCAGAACCTGGACTAATAGTTTTTTTTTGGTTCTGATGTCATTTGGTTGGTGACCTCCTAATGTAGGTGGAAAGAATGCAGTATTTCTGCATTTGGTAGTTTTTACTCTAATTTTGACTCTACAATGAATGAAAATTATTTTAGACTATCTCCCTTTTTTTCTTCCTTTCCCATGTTTGCTATTTCTACTATGTCAACAAAAGCCATCAGGAAAGGCTGTTTTCATCCTTATTGGTGACATTCCTACCCATAATCCCATTTGCCTTAACTCATATATTCCTTCTTCCTTTCACTAATATGCTCATTCTACAAATATTGATTAGTATTAATCACGAGCCATACTCTGGTGAGGATTCCCTGCCCCCATAGAGGTCACACTCTAAAAAACATAAATGTAAATAAATATTTAAATAAAATTTTTAGGGGTTGTGAAAAAAACACATGCATACTTAAATGGGGTAGACTGATCAGTTGTACTTAAGGGCAGACATCAAAAATAAGGCAGTTCTTAGACCTTATAAACATAAGTATTTTCATGAGTCCACTTCCATTTTTAAACAGATTTTTAATTTCACTTTGAACATCAGAATCTGATGTGTTTATATAGACAGACTCTTTCCCATGAGTTAAATTAACATGATGTCTCTGCATAGTTAATATTAAGAGTGTGACCCTACACTGACATTCATGGTAAAGACCTTCGTGATACAAGCAACCATGGGCCTTTTGTCTCAAGCTAAATTCCTAAGTTAAAACTAGGCATGGGTGCACTGATATCTCCACCAGGCTGGTCACCATTGCAAATACACCTAGATGTTTCAGGTAAGTTTTCCAAAAAAGAAGCGTTTATAGCATCTCTTTTGCCAGTTTGATTATTAGACAGAAGAAGCCCAGTCTTGTCTAGAACTTGGTTTAGTTGAATTTATAGACATTCAGAGACACCTATTGAAGTTTAAGAAACAATGTTTGATTTATGCAGAGTTACAAAGAAGATCAAATTTTTTTGGTGAATGTACCATAAGCTGTCTATAGGCTCTCGTACATTATGAACATACCATAGTCATTTTTCTCAATGAAAGAAAAAATATAACTGTCAGGGTGCATGACATATATTCTTCACCTCAAACAGAATGGTGCAGGAGGAGTAAAGATAGAAAGCAGAGTCAGGGGGCATCATGGAATCCACACTGCTCAGTCTATGTTGTTAAGCATTTAAGTTTACACAGAGCAGCAATGTGCTGCAGCAGTCACGTTCCAAAGTGATTTTTCTGCAATCAGAGTTTCATTCATTACCCAATTTTCATGCAATTCCCCTGGCATTTGAAATATGTTTCAAGGTAGACTCCCCAAGGGCTTTCCCCCTCCCAGAATAACTGATCTGCAGTGCCCAGAGATAGATCTAAATATCTTTGGTGCAAATTACTTGAGGTCTGCAGAGCACGATTCTCTGTCATCTTCACCACATTTCACACCTACAGAACTGATAACAGATTAATATCTAGGCTGAAAACATTTCATCGGCATCTGTGGCTAAGGCACCATGCATTATTTTATCTGGGGGCACCAATAAAAGGAGGAGGAGGCCCAGAAAAAATTTATTCGCACTCAGAGAGCAGAAAGAGAAAAAAAAAGGATTTCCTTTAGTATTATGAGAAAGGGGACGAAGCTGGTCCTGGCAAAGTTCTCTGCTCCGATTATGTATACACTTTTATTCAATCATTGTATCGCTCCGTGTCTGACATTTGGTCAATAGTGCAATCTACCACCGATCAGAATAAAACAGCCACCCAGAGCACCTTGGAATTTCATTAGTTTCCTTTCAATGTAGTCCTTATAACTAGATGTTTATTTGGAAACACAAATTTAAAGTTCAATTCTGTGCCTTGTCAATATTAGTAAAGAGTCAAGGATCCCAGGCATTATTGTAAACCTAATTTTTCCCTTATTTACTTGTTTGTTTATTTATTAATTCATTCAGTAGGAGTAAAGCAGTTGAGGGAATGTCAGTAGAGCATAAGAGTGAAATATTAAAAAAATTAAAATTGAAATAAAAATGATTGGAGATAAATTTTACTGGTACAGAAGACTTATTTCTTCAATATTCTGGGTTGTAAGTGTAAAAACACATAGCAAAATCATTTTATACATGTAATTAGTTTCTTCTATTGTGCATTGCAGTAGATGTTGAAAGGAAGTATTGGTGACAAAATAACACATTAACACATAATGTCATTAATTACAAGAAAAGAGCACAATGTGATATACAGAAGTGGGTGTGGATTTATACAAGCCATGTCTAAATAGTGGCTCAACCATATATTAGCTGTTGGCTTTGAGATAAGTTTCACCTAACCCTCAATTTTTCTCACCTAAAAATGGGGGTAACGACACTGACATGAGCTAGACCGGAGATAAAACGTCATGGTGTACACCTCCAGCAGGGGACATAGGAAGCCCTTACTATTTATTTCCTCCCCACTCTTCCCTCTTTTTGCACAGCAATCAGATTAGCCAGTGATCTTACTGCTTTAAAATATTTTTATTTTCCTCATTGTATTCATTTATGATATGTTTTGTACCAAATGAACTGATATGTTTTAAGGATGTTTAGGAGCAAAGGAGTGAATCAAGTAAAGAGTCAATAAGAAATGATGTTCGCATAAGCACAGGTCAAATGCTGTAAGTGTTTACGTTAAAGCTTCTAATGAAAAAATTGGATTAATAAATTATAAAATTATATCATTTATTATGCTACACTGGTTAAATATTTTAACATTGTGCTGAAAGAATATGGTTAAGGCATTACTGGTATGTCACACACAGTCTTAAAATGTTAATTGCTTTTTGTTACAAAGAAAATCCAATAAAATCATAAAAGAGACCCAATACCTGGTATAATGGTAGAATTGTCAACTTACAGTTTAATAAAATAGATTTTATTACATTGTGACACATTTTTTAATTCTCTCCTTTTTTTAAAAAAGATTTTATTTATTTATCTTTAGAGGGGAAAGGAGAGAGGGAGAGAAACATCAATGTATGGTTGCCTTTGGTGTGTCCCCTGCTGGGAGTTGGCCTGCAGGGAACCGGCCTGCAACCCAGGCATGTGCCCTGACTGGGAACCGAACCGTCATCCTCTGGTTCGCAGGCCTGTGCTCAATCCACTGAGCTATACCAGCCAGGGCAAATTCTCTCCTTTTGTACTATCAACAGACTACTGTTCACATTTGGTGTGCGTGTGCCTATTTCTTTTTTGTTTAGAGCTTTAGAACCATTTCCTAAATCACTCTGTGTAATAGTAAATGTGATATTAAACTTCCCATCAGTACTTTAGATTTTATTCCTCATTTGAAATTGTTTCTATGTGCTTCAAATCAACTATCATTCTATATTTTATTTTCACCACAGTAATGGTTTTAGGTATTGTAGGTGAAGTTAAATCTGCTTTGACTGGTTCAAAAGAAGTGAAAATACATTGGAACGCCATAATGTTAATCACCTCAAAGCAATATCATATAACTTACAATATTTCTTTGGGGATTAACGTTTTATATGAAGCCTTATTTTTTCTAATGATTTCTTCAAACCAGTAATAATTATAAGAGTAATGAGCATGTATTGGCTTCTTACTATGTGCCAGGTATTGTCTTAAGTTCTTCAGGAAATGAATGGCCTATTTGCCCATTCGGTCTTCATAACAAGCTTTTTGAGGTGTAAGTACTGTTATTTCTTCTACTGTGAGAATGAAAGGACTGAGGCAGAGAGAGTTCCAAGGTCACATATACAATAACAGGCAGAACCAAACATAAACCATGTGTACCTCTTACTCACTATCTTAGGCTGCCTCAATAAAAGAGAAGTTTACATATCGTCTCTCTATGTGCTGGAAAATTTCAAGATGAGACTAATAAATATTTGTACCAGCATGATCTAAACAGAACTGAAATCCAAAGATAAAAGAAATTTTAATGTATTATTCTTCAGGAAAAACAATAAGATTATCTTTTTTAAATTTTTAAAAAGATTGTATTTATTTATCTTTAGAGGGGAAGGGAAGGAGAGAGGGAGAGACATATCAATGTGTGGTTGCCTCTCGTGAGTCCCCTGCTGGGAACTGGCCTGCAGCCCAGGCATGAACCCTGACTGGGAATCGAACCGTGATCCTTTGGTTCCCAGGCCTGCGTTCAATCCACCGAGTTACACCAGCCAGGGCTAAGATTATTAATATAATGACCAATTTTCGAATTTTCATGAGGAATGCTTTTTAAATATTTACCAAAGTTTGAATGACACATGAGGATATGAATGGAGAATTTATAAAGATGGAGCTTCTATTTCAGAAGCTTTTGTAATCCTGAACTCAGAGTTTATTGGCTTTTATTAAACTGTTTTTTAAAATGCACAGGGGCTTTTGTTCTTTGGCATCTTTTGCATTCTTTCCCTCTGAGACGCCTCACCTTACTGTACGTGGTTCTCACAGAGCTGTTACTTAAGACCCTAGTTCCCTTGTCCCAGCCGTGTACGCACGTGGCACTTGGTGGTCAGTCAGAGTCACCCAACTCGTGGAGCAAGATTTAGGAGTAGACAGTTGGTAACAGCAGCGTCTGTTATCCCGTGTCTACTGATAACAGCATAGACCTTTTCTGATTCTGTATTAAGCCAAGTTTATTCTTGTTTCAGGAAATTTGTACTAGTTCCCTCAACCTATATACGCCCTTCCCAAGATATTCATATAGCTATTCTCCCCCAACCCTTTTTGGCCATCTAGATCTCATCTGAGTTGTCCACATAGAGAGGACTTACAGGACCAGTACGTATAAATGAGTTCCTGTCCTTTTACTGTTTATGACCTCGATCTATCTTACTCCCTCTACAGAACTTAGTGCTGTCCAACATTGTCTGTCTCCTTCCACTGGAGTGGACACTGAGTGTGAGAGAAGAGGACTTGTCGGTCTCCACCTTCCCATAGTCTGAGTTGAGTTTCTATCAAACGCAACTGCTTCTATGTTTCTATCAAACATAAATTCCTGCTTATTGGTTGTTACTACTACAAATCTATCCAAATGAATTAAAAAAAAACTTTTAACTATATAAGATAAAGTTTTAAACATTTGTTAGCAATATTACTTCTATTTTCACGTGTTAATTTTATAGTCTACAAATATTTGGAAAATCATGACTTTTAAAATTTAATTAAAATGTTTTCATTAATTACTATACTAATAAATATTAACCCCCTGTCATTATAACTCGTAGTATTCTAGGTACTGTAGAAACACAAAAATATAAGGGAAAACAAGAGATGAACATAACACTTAGGAAATGAGCAGACTTATACCTACCAGGCTAACATAATAATATACCTTAAAATGTGTTAGGAGTTAGATCAGATAACATGGGGTACTTAAAAATGATATTATGGAGGGTGCAGGAGTAAGCCTGAATCTGTAATTGTGTAGAAGTTTTTGGTGGTAAATGAGGGGATAGAACAGCCTAATATAAACAGATAGTTGGGCATGAGTATGATTAAGGTGAGGGATGGCAAGGAGACTACCGTAGTACAGTGAAGAATTCATTTGGGGCGACGAGAGAAATAAGTTAATCAGGTCAGGTCATATATTAAAAATTAGGGTTACAGCCCTGGCTGGTGTAGCTCAGTGGACTGAGCACAGCTCTGCAAACCAGAGGATCGCAGTTTGATTCCCAGTCAGGGCACATGCCCGGGTTGCAGGCTGGTTCCGTGCAGGCGAGCCTCCAGCAGGGGGCTCATGAAAAGCAACCATACATTGATGTTTCTCTCCCTCTCTCCTTCCCCTCTAAAGATAAATAAATAAATAAAATCTTATAAAAATAAACAAAAATTAGGGTTGCAAATTAGAAATAGTTATATTATTTACATTAGATATTTCTGCAAAAACAATGATCTCATAATAAGAATTTTGGGAAAATTAATCCAGCATCAATGTGCAGAATAACTATAATAGAAAAGAGGCGGGAAAACTCTTTGGCAATCCTGTGCTTCACGGGTTCAATACCTCATACCAGAACTATTGAACCTGGGAAAGGTGGTGGTGGTGAACATATGCAGAGGAAAGAAAAGATAGCTCATGCATATTGAATGCTCAATATAAAATATGAGGAAATGCAAAGATTTCTCCTCAGTTCTTTTGGAAGAGGAGGGAAGAGATGAGACCAATGATGAAAATATAAAAATTAGGGGTGGATCTACTTTAAAGATTTACTTTAGAGGCACTGTGAATTTTGTTTTGAGAATCTAAGGTGATGGTGACATAAGGAGAAATTTCTTTTGACAGTTCTAAATCCAGAGAGTTAAATAAGAGGCCAAGGTAAGAGCTATAGATTTGGCAGTCAATAAGCATTGAATTCATAGGTATCCAGGGCCATCATATACATTAGACACAGTAGGCTCAGTGCCTGTGACTCAGAAGAATTTTAGGGACACACAAATATTTTAATATTTTTGATCAAGATAGATGAACTGTTAGCTCAAAAATATTTTATTATAGCCCTGGCTGGTGTAGCTCAGTGGATTGAGCATGGGCCTGCGAACCAAACAACCATGGTCAGATTCCCAGTCAGGGCACATGCCTGGGTTGCAGGCCAGTTCCCAGCAGGGGACACACCAGAGCCAACCATACATTGATATTTCTCTCCCTCTCTCTTTCCCTTCCCCTTTTATTTTTTTAAATAAAATTAAAAAAATATTTTATTATATAACATTAATATATTTGTCTATACCAACAATTATAAAAATAAATGAATATTTTCTTTTATGTAGAAAGAGGCCCACGAAGACAAGAATGCCTATGGTCCATGAATAGCATGATGATATCTTCTAGATTTAGCCATACCAGTGAAGATGAATTGTTAGAAAGTAAGCAGAAGGAACATACTGAGTGTTAGAGAATGGTCCCTAAGATTTAATATTTCTTTGACATACATATTCATATATATGACACATCCCATCCATGGGCATGTGTCATACATGAGCATGCATGTTGGTGTGTGGTACATGGGATAAGCTCTCACTAAATAGGTCTTAAGTAACTTAAGTATTCTTAAGTATTCTTGCCATCAGGACCAAGGGGACAATATTTTATCCAGAGCATGGTGACATGGTGTTAATTGTCCACCCAACTTTTTGGATTCTGACACTCTCTCCTTAAAGGATCAATTATAATGCAATAACAAAGAGATGTGAATTTGGCTTTCACAATTCATTTTTTCTTTGTTTAGAGTGAACATTGCAATTGTTTGAAGTAGAAAAATAAAATTAATTAAAGACAGTTGTGACAATGGTTTCAAATAATGAATATATAGAATAAAAGAATGCTGAATTCACTTGAAAATAGTAATGCAAAATTCAGTGGCTCTTTCTTATTGAAGAATGGGAAAGGCCCTGTCTCCATACACCTGATTAACCAGACAATTTTGGGGGCCTCCAAAATGAGCACTTAAGATAACACAATGGTCTAAAATATATTCTCAATGCTCTGATATCCCAACTCTGTTAATAAATTAAGAAGAAAAAACAGAAGTGTTATGTGATACTCATATTTTATAAACATTTTTTCTATTTCTTAAATCTTGGAATCCCCCCATGTCAAACATCAGAGAACTGCTTTAAATTTCATTCCTGAGATGTTGTATTTAGAATTTATCTAAAATTAGGTTGATCACCAATTACTTTTTTATTAATTTCGGAAACTGTGCTCCTTTAAATTCTAGACAAACTTTAGTAAAGAAATGACATTTCTTTAACACTGCAAATAATAAAGTTGACTGTATTTGAGTGGGTTGACAGCTTTACTTAGCAAACTCACCCTAAATTCTGAGCATAAACCTTACCGACAGTTGGCTGACAATGGTTGAGATGACAACAGAAATAATTTCAAGCAGTAACAAAAATAGATTTAAGCTAGTACATGCAACAATACAAGCCTTTTCTTTTTAAATGATATAAAGAAGAAAGTAATCAAAGGGGAAGGAGGCAACATGCCCATTAGATGTGGCCCAAAGTCTCAGCCTATTGCTGTAAGTTATTTACAAAATCAAGTTATAGTGCCTGCTTTGTCCTTCCCAGCAGGTGCAGCTATTAAGTGGGAAACATTCAAATATAATATGGCCTTGAGGGAAAAAATAAATAAACGGTTTCCTTTCTCTTTTGTTACAAGTGCCCAATACCAGTATGATAATTTAATAATTCAATTCCATTTGCCAGCAAAAATTATCCATTTATTTGGAGCCTGAAATCACTAAACTCTGAATGTGTACATGTGATCAAACCTTACCTTGCACATGTACTTAAAGAGAATGCATTTTTTGTCCTCTACTCTTTTATATTATTAGTTTCCCATTAAGTAGTTAGCAGAAGCCTACAAGTAGAATGAATGCATATTTAAGGGAAGTGGAATCAACCACACATTTCTTTTCTAATAAGGTGAGCTCTCCAGGCATTTGCTAAAAGCAGCCTTGTTTTACTGACAAATGACCAGAGTTCACCTCTGAATATGGTATCCCAGTGTGAGTGAATGGTGGCCAGTAGTCTTTATGTGTCCAACTGGAGGCAAATGGATAATAAACCACCGAATGTGGGAAGTGCACGGTGTTTAAGCAGCATGTTGGAGGAGTTTACAGAGTGCAAAAAGGAGAAGACTGAGGAACTTATAAAGCACAGGTTTAAGATGAAGAGACGCAGGTGAGATGTAGTTGTAAAAGTGGCAGAAGGAAAGCTGGCAATGAGCCATGTTTTAGAAGCAGAAGGATACAAGGGGGAGCCATAGGCAGTGCTGAATGCTAAGAATTGAGCTCCTCCCAGCCCCCAACCCTCACTGACTCTAGAAATTAGAACTATTTCAGGGAACTTGGTATGATGTGGAGCCAGGTTGCAGTGGGGTGAGTGGATATAAAGGGTAGGCAAATTTTAAACTTCTTTCAAATATCTTGGGTATAATAGAGAAAGCTAGTTAGAGGAGTGGATTTTAGAAGAATTTAGAAGAGTGGATTTTAGAGAGGGGAATAGGGGGTGGAGTTTAAAGGGATCAGACAAACTAAAGATATGAGAAGGGAAAAATGTTATACTTTTCTACAGAGTCTAGGAGCAGAGGGGAGAGACTGATCTCCAAATCTCAGATAACAGGATTGGTTTTGACGGTGAGGTGCTATCCGAGATACTAGGAAGAGACAGAGATTTGTGTGGACATAGGTAAGCCCTTTGTTTTTAGAGATCACACAGTTTTATTTCATGTTCTACATTATTTTTTTCCATTAAAGAGGCAGAACCATTTGTTCAGTATGAGAGGAGCAGGAGTATGGCAGGTACCCTTGAGTTAAGGGGTAAATCTTTGAAATGATGATAGCGTCAGCAGCTGGAAACCGTAATTCTGTAAGGGCACTGTTCACAATGCTTGTCTGCTCAAGACATAAAAGCAGATAGTTAAACTAATCTGTAGCTGATTTTGAAGAGGTAGGATTATAGAAGAACAAATAACTGGTGATGATGACTCCGCATAAGGAAAATAGGTGAGGTGGTTACAGGGGTATGGACGAGGCAACCAGTATGTCCCGGTGTGTCTCTCTGACCGTTACGGCTCTGGAGTTTATACAGCACATGGTAAGTACAGCATAAGGGATAGACTAAAGAATGTTGTGAAAACAAAGAAGTGTCTGTCTTGTTACATATGCCAATCCCTGTTCTAAGCGATATGTTTGTACTATCTCATTGAATCTTTACACAGTTATATGATATAAGTATTATTGGTACTTCCACTTTACAAGCGAGACTCAGAGAGGTCGAATTATTTTCTAAAGCCACACGAATAATAAGTGGAGGAAGGAAGATCTAAATCAAAGAGTCTGATTCTTGACCTCATGGTCTGTGGAGGACTGAGACAGCTAGAAAGATAGGGCTACATGGTTGGGGAAGATGATGTAGATAGAGGTTTAAGATCGGTTTTGTAGCCACACTCTCCCTTATTTGCTTTTCTCTTATGGTTTCCGTCACAATGTCTAGTTCACAACAGAGATTTGATCAAATTTTGAGTAATAATATAATCGGGGGCCTTCACTAGAAATACTATGCATTTTCCTCTATTAAACCATTTAAAATAGAGAAACAGGACTTTAAATCTGTTTATGGATCAAAAAGCTATGGTACATTTACACAATGGAATTATATGCTGCAGAAAAGAAGAAGGAACTACTACCCTCTGCAACATCATGGATGGAACTGGAAAGCATTATGCTGAGCGAAATAAGCCAGGCGGTGAAAGACAAACACCATATGATATCACCGTTAACAGAAATCTGAACAACAAAACAAACAAGCAAGCAAAATATGACCAATGACACTCAAATAGGGAACAGGCTGACAGGGTCCAGAGAGGAGAGGGGAGAGAATCATAGGGGAAAAGGGGATGGACTCACATGAACAAGTATAAAGGACACATGGACAATAACTAAGGGTGGGGGGTGGAAATGGGAGGGAGGTGGGGAGCACTGGGGGTGCAGGGCTGGGAATATAAGACAGAAAACTGTACTTGAACAAGAATTAAATTAAAAAAATAAATAAAATCTGTTTAATACACGCTTTCTTTTTGTAACAATGACAAAACATAAATAAATTAACCAACAATAATCAAGCATTGATGGAATCCCTTCTGTGTGGTGTATGTTTTTTAAACATAAAGATATTTTATTCCAGGCAGGTTAACAAGATTCTCTATGATTTTACAAGATTTACTTGCACTCCTCAACTCTCAGGTTTCTGGTAGAGACACCATAGACTAGGTGTTACTCAATCTCACTGGCTTCTTATAAGGTAGAATTTCTTAATGAACAAACTGTTGTTTTATTTGTGAATTATAGTCCTGTTACCTACCTCATCAACTTTGAGAATCAAGGTCTTAACCATTTGGAATTTTGGTTAACTCTAACATTGAGTTAGAGAGAATAGAGAGAATCTACAGCAAAATTACACTCAAAATGTTATGGTCATTGAAGCTATCTGTGGTGTTTTCAGCAAAGATGCTGTTTTTAATCAACTCCAAGTCCTTCAGATCTTACATATGTTAAAATATTTTTTATACACAGATTGTCCTCATTTTTAGTAACCCATGGATTCAAATTGAAATATGAGAATTTAAGATTTGAGAAATTAAATTGCAAAAGATTTAATTATAACATCTCAACAGGTAAGTAATCATCCTTCTGTAGTAACTTTGTATACTAATTTAGTATTTTTCACAATATTTTCTTCATATATAGAAAAGTTAGACAGACCAAACTAGTTAAAAATTCAACAAGCATGTTCGAGTGATAAATCTGTAGGTAAAACTAATTCATGTAATGAATATTTTTCTTTGAATGTTAGCTTATAGAGCAGTAAATTATTTAAATATTAAAGATTTCTAACAAATATTAAGGTTCTATGGAAATATTTTTGATTGCCATTTGGAAAAGTATTATTGGAGAAAAGCAAAATGAAGCAAATAAATGAACAAGGGTAATGTTTCACTTTTCAGTGCATTCAAACTCATTTTGGCAACACAATATCTAAGTGATTCTTAGTATTAAGAAATAACCTAAGTATTGTATTAAAAGTGAGCATAATTATAATTTAATTTTACAAAAACTGTACAACATTTGATTATGTCCTCTAAAGAACAGAGGGGGAAAGAATTGCAGATGTTGGAAAAGCCTTGAAAATAAAAATCCACACAGAATTATTTGGTCTAAAATAATCAGTTGATTCTCATCTGTTTCTTTACTATTTCACTTTGGCTTGGTGTTTCGTGGGAACCAGTTTCTGGCAAGGCCCCAAGTTATTTTTTTAAATAAAATAAGTAAAACGGTTTTGTATATTTTTCTCATAAAAATAATTCAGGCTTATTTTAGAAATATTGGAAAGCATATTGTATTAAAGTAAGACAAAACAATCACTTACATCCTTCCCAGACAGAAATGCTTCTAGCATTTTTGGTTTATTTTCTTCAATGTTTGCCCAAAGTTTAGTTCGGTTATAGCATTTTTATTTTTGCTTCTTTGAGTGTTTTTGTTTTAGCAATTATGCCTTCTTCTCTGAAACTAGTGTAACCCACAGAAATGATTGTAATGCAAAAGAAAGAACACAGTAGCTACCCCCCACCTCAGAAAAACCTGGGCAAGGCATAAAAGAGTAAAGGAAAGAATGAGAAGGAATGAGGCATTCATTTTGACAGATTAGGTTTATGCAATACATAAGTTTCTTGGGTTATTTCAGGGTAAGGTGCTCTGCTCTACTTAGGCACTCAGACGCCCATGGCTCAACCACCTGAAACCCTGCCCGCGCCCATGGCAGGGCAAGAAGGAACTGGCAAATTACACACAAGCTTTGTGTTGCCCGAGCCAGGAAGTGACTGACCCACATCACTGCGGCCCTGTGTTCCTTGGTAGAACCTGTCACACAGCCTTCCCTACTGGCAAGGGGGCTGAGAAACATAGGAGAGGAAATAGAACATTTGGTGGGCATCACACTCTCTCACAGAAATGGGGAAATGAAATCAAGAGATATATACATTTGTACAAAGTATGAGAAGAGTTTATTGAAATGTAACTTTGGAAGATTTTTTTCCAATTGCTTTGATGTCTCTCAACTCCTTTTATGGGACTCTGATCACATTTATTATCTTAGCCCAATTTTTAGAAATTATGTGAATAATTATATATTGTCTTAAACTTTTACTTACCTTGTTTCTTAACTGCTATTTGTTTTCCTCTGCTGGTTTGCATGCACAAGAATGAGTGTTAGGTAACATTTATTCCATAAATTTTGGTCTATGACTTAAGTGCTGGCCACAAGAGGAGCTGAGGATTATGGACATATGAACTATATTTTTATATACTAATGGTATGTCTCAACAAAAATAGTACTTTCTATTTTTGCCTCTACTTTGCTGGAATCGCATCACTTAATTGCTCAGTCAGTGGCCATATCTACAAGATAAAACCCAAGTTCCTTAATGTGACACATAAAATTCCCCAACATGTGGCCCTTAACTTACATCTAGTGTCTCATTTCTACTCACCCTCTCTTTGATGTTTTATGCTTTCAAAAATTTTGGTTTGCTGAATACAAAACACTGCCTTTGCTCTTGGTGTTTTTGCTTCCAGGGGTGTCCAACCATCTGGCATACCTGCGCCACACTGGAAGAAGAAGAGTTGTCTCGGGCTGCACTTTAAATACATTGAGACATGTAATCGCAAAAATAATCTCATAGTGTTTTAGGTAAATTTACGATTTTGTGTTGGGTCGCATTCATGGCCACCCTGAGCTGCAGGCGGCCCATACTCCTGGTCAGTCTTTGCATAGATCATGTTTCTGAATGTCAAACACTTTCTAGAACACATAACCCTCTCCTGATGAATTCCTACTCATTGAGCAGTACTCAGTACAAACATGATCTATTCCTGGCGTGGGAAAGTTAGGGCAATTTTCTGCCTTATTTGTTCAAATAATACCCTGTGCACATATCTCCATGCTTAGACTACCAGATCATTATGGGCTCCTGCAATTGTCCCCTCTACCAGAGGGTGAGAGGCTAGGGTTTAAGTCTAATAATGCCTAATTCATCTTTGGGTCTTAGTGCCTATTATAATAGTTAATTTATGTTTTTGAATGTTAAACAACTGCAACCAATAAGCGGAATACCCTGAATGACTTTCCCTTTTTCTTCTACACGGTCTCTGAGGTACACTCTTCAAACCCAGCACTCTGTCTGTTTTATTTTATTAATTCAATATGGGCTCTTTTGAAGTTGGGAATTATAGAAAACATTAATTCAGAGCGATTTTAAGTAGGAGGAAATTTTGTACCACGTTTCAAGGGCTGCCTTCTGTGCCCTGTACAGAGGGGCCAGTTAACTTGAAAGTGGGCCTTAGGTAGGCACATTATACTCCCTCTCACCTTAGTAGGCTTTTCAAACTATTATGCCTTTCCAAGAGCCAGAAGTGTGAGTTCTACCCAAAATGAATTATTAATGTCTGATTTTCACAGCAGTAGAATATTTTTACCCAAGGAGTAGCATTTCTTCCATGCTTTCAGACATTCTTAATATAAAATCCTAACCCTTTAGTTAGGTGTCTTTTTGAATCACAGGTTTGATGACTTTAATAAACACACTTTTGTTACTTCTAATCAGCACGGAAGTTTGGTTTGGGAATTTTGTGGTCAGATTAGAATCAAAACTACATGTGAATAGTGGTGAATACATATATAAATAAGACTAAAGATTCCCTATGTAGCGAATGTAGTTTTCAGATAAATTTCAACAGAGGCTTATTTTTTCCGAAAGAGTTGCTCTCTGTATAAGTATAAAACTCTTTTTGGCAAAGGGAAGACTCAGGTTCAGTAGGAGACAATGACGAGCTTTCAGTTTTCTTCGGTCTTACACTGGCATCCCCTCAAACTGCTGGTGGACATGATTACACCCTTCGCTCTCTGTTTTGTCATAGCACCCAGGTCATGTATCTCAGAGACAGTCAAAAGCATCTCTTTAGCAGTGATGTGGCACTTACGAGTCAAAGCATTCCAAGTTCTAAAAATTAAATCAGTTTTAAATGAAGTAGTATTCATAAATAAATCACAAAACTGTCCAATATAGAGTCAGCTTAAGAAGATATTCAATTTTCATTGGCTTACTATGAAAATTGCTCTTCATTGAAATAATGAGGAGCTCTCGTTCCTTGCCAGTCATCCTAGTCACTTACACGAATTCAAGATAAACTATTTACAGGTTGTAAACTTCCAGGGAGCAATTTGTCCAGGGGTAGTTTATTATTTTTTTTCTTCAGCAAGTTTAGTCACTCTACATGTAGGACAACATGTGTTGCTTTTTGAATCAGTAAACATGCAGCCACGAGTGCTCCTCCCTAATCTTTCTATAATAGCTTAGCATCGTGGTGATTCACCAAACTGCTTTGTGAAGGTCATTTTTTAAGCCAGAAATGAAGAAGGTGATTTTTCAAGCTTATCAGATAATCAAAAACCAAATACAGTGTCTCATTGAAACACAGGTTGTTATAATTCTGAAGACGATTTGAAGCTTGGCATTTTTAAAATAACCTCCACTAGAATGGATTTTTTTGTGTTGATTCTAAAAGGGAAGCCATCTACATGACACCTCCTCGCGCCAAAAGAGAAGCCCCTGTTGCTCCGTCAGTGCCCAGGACACTCTGCGATTAAGGTCGTTTCAGCCACTGGGACCATCATCACCACAGGAGCATCACAAGGGCTTTCCAAGGTCCAGGATGTTGCAAAATTTCTTCTTCTTCGTACTTTCTAGCCTGATAGGAGCTGCAGGTTCTCAGGGAGGCTTTAAGGCACCACCAACCAATGATCTTTCCTTATAGTTTATAAAATTTAATCCTCCTGTTCTGTCTGGTCAAAAGATATGCAACAACTTCAGACGAGAAGGACTCTACAGAAGAAGTCTGCCAATGTAAATCAAAATACACTGTTTTCACAGAGAAGTATTAGGCTTTATCAGAACACAAATAATATAAGACAGAAAACTGTACTTGAACAAGAATTAAATAAAAATAAAAATTAAAAAAAGAACACAAATAAATTATATACCATGCCCTTTGACCTTAGATGTCCCTGTTCTGTCAATTAGAAATATATGACACGAAAAACATAACTGTTTCCTGAGAGATGGAAAGACCTGATTAGACTTATCTTCATTTAGTATCATTTTCTTCTGTTCTTATAAGAGGAATTTATTCAAGTTCACCATCTTTTTTTGTGACATTTTAACATACATTAAAACATTTTAAGCATACATTAAAACCTATATTGTATGCTTTATTTTTGTTTCATTTTTATTTATTTTTTATTGTACTTGTTCATTACCATTTATACCCTCTTATACCATCTTCCCGCGCCCCCAGCAATCACCACACTGTCGTCCACGTCCATGAGTTCTTTTTCCTTTTTGTTCAGTCCCTCTGCCCACTACCTTCCCTCTGCTCTTAGCTGTCATTCCACTCTCAATCTACAAATTTGTCTCTATTTTGCTAGTTAGTTCAGTTTGTTAATTAGATTTCATATATGAGGGAAATCATGTGGAATTTGTCTTTCTCTGACTGCCTTATTTCACTTAACATGATGTTCTTCAGTCAGTCTATATTGTTTCAAAGCATAAACCTTCCTTCTTTTTTATAGCTGAATAGTATTTAATTGTGTAAATATCCCATAGTTGTGTTATACACTCATCTACTGATGGACATTTGGGCTACTTCCATGTCTTAGCAATTATAAATAGCACTGCAATGATCATACGGGTGCTTATGTTCTTACCAATTAGTGTTTTGGTTTTTTCCAGATAAATTCCCAGAAGTAGGATTGCTGGGTAAAAGACCAATCCATTTTTAGTTTTTTTGAGGAAATTCCACATGACTTTCCTCAGTGGCTGCACCAATCTGCATTCTCACCTTTCTCCACATCCTCACCAGCATTTGCTGTTTGTTGATCTATTGTTGATGGCCATTCCGACAGGTGTGAGATGGCTTCTCATTGTCGTTGTAATTTGCATCTCTCTGATGATTAGTGACACTGTGCTGTCTGTATGGCCATCTGTATGTCCTCTTTGGAGAAGTGTCTATTCATACCCTTTGTCCATTTTTTTCAGTGGGTTTTTAATTTTTTTTTCATGTTGAGTTTTGTAAGTTCTTTATACATTTTGGATATTAACCATGTATCAGATGTATCAGTGAATACATTCTCCCATTCAATGGGCTGTTTTTTTATTTTGTTGATGTTTGCCTTTGATGTGTGAAACCTTCTTAGTTTGATGTATTCCCATTTACTTATTTTTTCTTTTGTTTCCCTTGCCTGGGAAGATATATCTGATAAAATATTGCTACTGGCAATGTCTGAGATTTTGCTGGCTATGTTTCTTTTATGATTTTTATGTTTTGGGGTCTAACATTTAAGTCTTTAATCCATTTTGAATTTATTTGTGTGTGTGGTATGAGAAGGTGGTCTAGTTTCATTTTTCTGCACGTATCTGTCCAATTTTCTCAATACCATTTATTGAATAAACTGTCTTTAGCCTATTGAATGTGCTTGCTGCCTCTGTCAATTATTGACTATAAAGGTGAGGGTTTATTTCTGGGCTATTTTGTTCCAATGATCTGTGTGTCTGTTTTTTATACCAGTACCATATTTTGATTACTATGCTATGGGCAAAAACTATAAGCATTTCCTTTAAGACTGGTAAAAAACAGGATTGTCTGTTTTCATTTCCCTTACTCAACCTAGTCCTGGAATTCCTGGTCACAGCAATCAGGCAAGAAGAAGAAAGTCATCCTAATTGGAAAGCAAGAAGTAAAAACTTTTTATTTGCAGATGACATGGTACTGTATGTAGAAAACTCTAAAGATTCTGCCAAGAAACCATTAGAACTGATAAATGAATTCAGCAAAGTAGCAGGTTAAAAAATTAATATTCAGAAATCATTTGCATTTTTATATGCCAAAAATGAACTAATGGAAAGGGAAAGTAAGAAAATCATTCCATTTACAACTGCTTCCAAAAGACTAAAATACCTAGGGATAAACCTAATCAAAGATGTAAAAGACCTGTATTAAGAAAATTATAAGACCCTGAAGAAAGAAACTGAAGAAGATACAAATAAGTGGAAGCACATACCATGTTCATGGATACGGAGAATTAACATCATTAAAATGTCCGTACTACCTAAAGCAACCTATAGATTCAATGCATTTCCTATCAAGATTCAACAGCATATTTTACAGAACTAGAACAAATATTTCAAAAATTTGTGTGGAACCACAAAGGCCTCACATAGGAACCGTAATCCTGAGAAAGAAGAACAACAATGGAGGAATCATGCATGTTTTATATATGGCACTTAGAGTATTGAATAATCTTATGGGTAAATTGACAAACAATAGGAGGTAGAAATAACTATTTCTACAGGTAAGATAATGACAGCCCACAATATTGAGAAACTCTAGCTGCTGTAACCTAGCTAATGAGTCCTTATTTTGGCACAGGTCTACTCAGATGGTCCAAAGATGAGGGACAGAGCAGATACGGGTCACTGCAGGAAGGGATGATAGCAGTGATGAGATGTAGGTGCTAAGGGTGAGATTGGTGGTCATAATACCCAGGGGATGTGTCAAAAGGGAGAGCTTGGGGCAGAAGGCAGCCAGCAGCATGGACAACTGTCCCAAAGGTATCCACACACTATTTTTGGTAATCACCCAAATTCCCTACTACCCACATTGCTGAGTTCTGTCATTGCAAGGGCTGGTAATGCTAGGCAGAAATGCATAACAGAATAAGCCCAGAATTTTGAGTCAAAGGGATCTTGAAGCAAATTCCTATTTCATCACTTAAACCACTTATGTGTCACTAACCAAGTTAATAATTTTTCTGAGTTTTAGTTTTTTATTTTGTCAAATGTTTGCTATTTATTTCCCTGCGATTTAATTAAAAAAAAAAACACTTGACAGTCTTTGTTACATAGTGACTGTTCCATAAATTCTATTTTTTATTGCCTTTTTCTTCTCACTTTCCTTTCTTCTTTTTCCTGCCACCCAATAAAACTTTCTAATCACTTTTTATCCAGGCTCTTCCATCTGATATAGTCACCTCTGCGTTTCTTTTTAAATTATAAATACTAACAATATCACATTTAGCAGTTTTCAATTTTTAGTTATACCAACTAAATGTAGAGCTTAATACAAAGTATTAGGGACATTGCATATGAAAGACTTGGTGATAAAATCTTGACAAGTGTCACTGTGGAACAGAAAGCTCAACTCACCCCAAATCCATTCTTCCTTGTTTGTTCCATCTTTTAGTGAATGATATTATTTACCCAATGGCTCAGAACAATAGCTTTGTTACCATGCATTATTCTTTGTCCCTCAGCAACTTTAGGCATTTTGACTATAGAATTCTAGAAATAGCCCCCCCCCCCCAACTTGTATTTCCTTGACAGCACACTCTGTGGAATGCCATTTGTCACTGCTTAATCCCTGTTTCAGTTTCCTCTTCTGGTATACCAGCGATCAAAATAGAAGTCCTTGGAGACTCAGTTCTGGGCCCAGTTTTCTGTTTCTACCCTCCTGGTTCATTTAGCCTGTTGGCTTTAAGTATTCTCTGTATGTTGATAACTCCCTGATTTCTTACTGTAGACAAACTCTTTGTCTCATACCTGATTTTTACAGATAATGTCTTTTGGGAACTTCAAGCTATTAGTATATGAATCACATAGAACTTTGAATGTTGTTTTCCACCAGTTCTTTCCCTAGATTTTGCTACCTCAATGAATGGCAGAATCTAATCCTGTTAATTCTCTTTTTTTCTTCACACCTGAGACCATTGCATTTAACACTAGCATCTCTCTTGAATTTGGTCATGTTATCTCTGTCACTACCACCATCTATTTACTGCAAGAGCCTTCTAGCCTGTCTCTCCGCTCCTGCTACTACTTCCTTCCAATGCAGTCTATACACGATGTCAGAATGATCTTTTAAAAATGGCAAATTAATTACGTCACATTCTTTCTTCAATAGCTCCACTCTAATAAAAATTCATACTTTTTACTGTGGTCTATAAAACTAGTATGACCTGCCTGATTTCTTCCACCTTAAGCTTTTGACATAACTTCATGCTGTTTTTCATTGCTTACTATATTCTAGGCATCTCAATCTCTTTTTTGTTTCTCAGTTATACCAAGCTCTTTTCCTTTTCAGGGTCTGAAAAACATGACTAGAACACTCTTTCTCCATTTCATTGCATAGGTGTCTGCTTGTTATCCATCAGATCTCAGCACCAACATTATTTCTCCTGACATTCTGTTCTTGACTTTTTAACATAGCCTCTTCCCAAGTGGTTCTTGCTTATATCGCCTTAATAATTTCTCTGCTGGCATAATCAAATGATTTAATTATCTTTTGTTCTCTTGTTATTTTATTTTTAAAAGATTTTATTTATTTATTTTTAGAGAGAGGGCAAGGGTGGAAAAAGAGAGGAAGAGAACTTCAATGGCAAGAGATTCATCAATTGCATGCCCCCAACTACCCTTCAGTTTGCAGGCCAGCACTCAATCCTCTGAGCCACACCAGCCAGGGCTGTTTTGTTGTTATTTTATTGTTCTCTTCATAGTTTCTTCTCTTCCACCTTCACTTCCTCTGCTAGAATATAAGCTCCATAAAGACAAAGACCATATCTGACTTTTCACCACTGTATATTCAATAGCACATCCTATGACTTCAGTATTTAAGCACTTGCATTTTAACATCTAGTAGATCTTTGTGGAATAAAAATATGAACATATGAATAAGTCATTCTCTCTTTCATATTCCTATATTCATTACACATTCAAGTAATCTTGTTGTTTTGTTACCCTTTAAATCATTATCATTCCCACAGTCACCATTATCATCCCCACAGTCACCATTATCTCTTGTCCGAATAATTGCAATTTGTTATCGCAATCAGGATTCTCTTATGAATAGTACTCATTTTTGGGGGGAGGAATCTTAGAGTAACTTAAAATAAGAAAAAGACAAGTCTGACCTGGATTAACTTGATCAATTTTTTATATCTTCATGATTTAAAATGACACAGTTGAGGCAGGGAATGCCCTACATTAAGCCTACATTAGGTCTACCTCAGAGAAGTTTATTTTTTCAAAAACCAAGTCACCCACAAGGAACTAGTTGTTTCAAAAATTGTGATATACATCATTTTGTTTTGGTAACACGTGGCTTTTTATGGGTGGATGCTCTCGCATCTTATTATAAGCTGCTGGGATATTGTGGCACCAGATGCCTAGACTTTACTAGCCATATTGGTACTTGTGCATTTTTGCAATGTCCAGCAGAAAACAACCTCTTAGAATGACATGGATTTTGTCTATCATCTTGGAGGTAGCTTAGAAGAGTTCTAGAACCAAGCAAATAGAGGTAACCATAGGGAGGCTGTGCTTAACAGATTGAAAACACAGAGTGAAAGGCCATTACAGTCCTACAGTACATGGGATTCCAGACCCTCTGGCTTAGTAAAAGATTTAAACAGCCTTCTAATTCATCCTGAAATTATCTCAATGATATTTTTCCAGCTGATCTTCGTGCTTCTGGTCCTATTTCTCTTCAGTCCTTTCTTCACACTTCCACTAGAGTGATCCTTTAAAATATTGCCTTCGTAAAAGTATTTCATGTTGCCTCATTACCATTAGGGTAAATACCTCAACTAGCACAAAAGTCTCTCAAGGGTTGGCTTCTTTACTGCTCCAACTGACTCTTTGCAACTCAAGTTTTATGTATGCTGGAGTCCCATCCTACAGTATCAGGGACCTATGCACTCTGTCCTTAACCCTCCACAGCAGGGCCTGGCACATAGGTCAAAGTCATAAAATCTTTGTTGGATGAACTAATGGTATTCAGCTATCATACTACCCATCCATATTTGCCTTTCTTATCTATCTTCAATTACCATGAGTAATGTTATCACATCTTTATCCTAGAATAAGACCCAGCTAATATCAAGAATGAAATATAGCATAGATTGTCTATTGAAAGATTTCATTGGTGACCATATTTTTGATAATTACTTTTTAACTTCCTACTTTCTTTGAATTTTGTCTCTGTATGTAAAACTTGAAGAAGACCTATTGTTTCTTATGAGAACTAATGACTTATTTTCTCATTTCCTTCACTTATTTTTGGATGTGAGTTCTCAGAGATTGTTTACAATAAACCTCAATCAATGAATATAGCTCACAGAGCTCATTGGTTATATGTTGAGTACTACAGATATAAAGAGATTGATTTATGCCCTGTTAAACCTCAATTGCTTATTAAGCTAGTTAAAACTAATAACGATAATAATAGTCATTACAAGAGAAAATTGATAAGACAAAACAAGTCATCGATTGTACAATAAAGTGTCACTATGATTAATGAAACTCTCTGTTCACTGTTGTTACCCTAGTTATATATAGCATGTTTATATCCACATTAAATACAATACATAGTATTCCTATTTTATACCTAAGCAGGTATGGGAGAGAAATGGAAAGGGATGGAGAGGAGAAAAAGT